>NW_021634923.1:0-69407 GCF_004799145.2 Neltuma alba | reverse complement strand
ATTAGTCTTATCTCAAATTTTTGGGGGTCGGGGATACAATTACGAGAAAGAAACTACTCCATACTGTATTGTATGGATTCTGAATTGGGAGGCGTACGCAACTGTCGGCCATGGTTGCGCCTCTGAGAGATGATCTAACCACTGTGGGCTGATTTTAATTTTTCAACTCTAAGCTTATATAAAAATTAATACTACCTCCTGTCTTTAATACATAAACAATCATTTGATTTTTATTTTAATTCTAAATATAAAATTTAATTACTTTATCTCTCATATTTATTCATTTTTTCAATATAATTTTTCTAATAAGAGTAGTTCTAGCTAATAAATTTGATTAGTAAAGATATTTTAAAAAAGACAATACTTATTTATTATAAATATTAATTTAACTTATTTTTTAATATGTTCAAATTAGTCAACTAACTCTTCTATTTAGAAGCAGAGGTAATATTAAATGATTAATTGTTACACACCTGTTTGCTTCCCATTTTCCATTTCCCTTTTCCTAACACTAAAAAAATCTCATATTGTTTGGTTAGCCACTTTTCGCTTCCGACCTTAATCATGCAGTTACTTTTTATATTTCAAGTGATGTGAATTAAGATTATACATTTTAATGACTAAGTATAAAAATATTTTTCATCAAATATTCATGACATTATTATATAGAATATTTAATGATTATGTTGTTATATTGTAAAATAAAAAACACAATTTTATTATGTTATTTGTGTTGTACAGATTTTTTATAGTCATGAGTATTGAAATAAATATATGGATACAAAACAATCACAAATTTTCTCCTCATGTTTGGCAAGAAATAAAATAAATTTCGTATACATCCATAAGTATGTTTTTTTTGGGGTAAAATCAAGTGCAAGGAAAACTTCAAGACTAGAGCAAACATCAAGTTACTCGAATAGGAATCACAATAATTCAATTCTCTCTTATAAAAAACATCTAAAATGAAAAACGTTTTTTTTTTTAAAGTCATTCCATATTTAAGGTAAAAGTGAAAATCGTGCTCTCACAAGTCATTTCTCTAGCTTAACTTTCAAACATTTGTATACCCTTAATTAACTTAATTTCTTTTAATGAGTTGCATAAACCTTAATCCGGACTGGACTTTGTAAATATGTCTCAACATGAGGTTGGAACCAACAAAAAAAAATCACTGGGTTTTTATTGACAATGGAAACAACTTAAAAAAAGAAGTCCCTTTATGCAATTTTACATCAATATTGAAATCTGAGAATAACATTCCCCAGTTTAATTGAATGGTAAACGAATAGCGAATAAATAGTAGCAAGTATTCTTTATACAGTGAATATTGACTTTATTTTTTAATATTAACATCATTTCGATTAAATTAAATTTCTTTAGGACAAACATACTAGAGGGGGGTCTTTATCAATGTACTTAAAATAAAATTAAATGCAAATTTTTTGAATAAAAAAATCATTTAAGATTGAATAATTAATGGTTTTTTGGTTGATAAGTATATTAATAAGTAATATTCTCTGCATGGAAAGTCCTTGATGCTGCACGTTTAGTGACCGATCGAATTTGTCTCCCCGAAACAGGGACGCACTTACAATGCAAAGTAGTGCTCCTCCTAACCAGATCCTTAAATTAAAAAAAGTATTTTTAAAAAGTCATTTGTTAAGGATGGGTAATAAATTATTAAGCAGCCGTATTTTATAAAAAAAATAATTTATTACTAATAAACGTGGGACTGCAATTTGAGTCTGACTCCGGGAAAAAAATTTCTTTGTTCATCTCGCGCCTAGTTTTTCAAAGTTATAGTACACATAGACGGTTGAAATGTGCTTGTCTAAGATTTTATTCTATGTTTAGTGAAAAAGAAATCTTGCTTGTGAAGTTGAACTCATGATACAATTTGCTGAAAGATCAATGATTTAATTTTTAAGCCAAATTCATGATTCAAAGAAAAAGGAACACGACTTTGCTAAATATACTTGTCATCCTAATTATATTTTTTTTTTTTTGGAGAAGAATTTCCCTTGTGATGACACCGTTAATAGCAGAACGCTTTAAATTATGCAGTGCCTTGATTATCTCTGAAAATTAAATGATAATATATAAAAGATGTTGTGATCTATGATTTAGAAATTGAGTTCTAATTAGATAGTTTTGTTGTTTTTATCAAATTTAAACGCTTTTGGCTCTTTTTTCCCATTAAAATAATTAAGAGTCAAATTTTTAGTGGAGAGTGGAGACCACAAGTCCGTAATGTACTGGTGTCGCCTTGTTTTCAGTATTTTAGACGTTTAGATAAAGAAAAGCTTGCCCTCATGAGGGCATTGAAGTTTGTTTGATCCGTAGTATATTATTGATGGCAAAAAAAGATAATAATAACAAAGAAAATCTTAATAATCAAATTAGGTATTCTTCAGACTAGCATGACCGATAATGCCTTAACCTGGTATTAAATATGCAGTTTGAAATAAATTAATGTGATTTGTTCTAAACTGCCCTAAATCGTTCGTTGTTGGTCTCCTCTGCCGGTCACAAGAATTCTGAGATTTCTCCATTTTTTTCCTATTAAACTTGTAATCCGTACCTTTTAAACGAATTCTACTTCATTTTTTCCTGCTATCTTCTTTTTACATAACTTCCGATAATTATGTCAGATTTAAGTATTGTTGATGGAATTAGTTATCTCAACAGCTTTGCTATTTATATATAATTAAATTCAAGGCCTCATACTTAAACGGTCATAATCCTTTAAAACTGATGTTACTCCGATCAGCCTAAATGATAGAGATTTGATCTCATTTCTCCATTAATAAATAAAGATTTGATTTCTAATTTTCTTATACATAAATTAAATTTAAGATACTCCTACAATGTCTCATTGAGGGGAAAATAGGCAAAGCAATGTTGTAAAACTCACGAGTTGACTCTCCGAGTTTAACGTTTTTATGTTTTCAGCTAACAAAATTGTATCGACTTGCTCTTAAACTCGTGATAATTATAAACTCGATTAAACTTATAAGTTCATTTATCGAGTTTACCGCTTTTACGTTTTTAACTTACAAAATCATATCAACTCGCTCTTAAACTCATGTTAAATTTTTGAATTTGATTATGTTTAGTGACTATATATATAAATTTTATTAAAATTTTTTTGTTGAATGTGATAAGTTATGAACATTGATGGATATAATTTTAATTATTGAAATTAAAAATATATTTAAATGAAATTGTCCTTGTTTTTTATATATTAATTATTTGATTATATACTTTTAATACCAGTTTCTTAATAAAAGTAAACTCTTACGAGTTTATTATTTGAGTTTACGGTCCGAGTTTATATCACTATCACGAGTCTGTTTAAACTCGTGAGTTTGACAATCTTGGGCAGAGGCAATAGTCTGTAGTAAATCTATTAATTTATCCTCGTTAGATACTTTTATAGTTGTTTGCAGGAAAAACAAAATATATTTTTATAGTTAATATACGGTGAGATCTATTAAAACTATTTAAAATGCTAAGTTTAAATTTGCGCAATAATCTCTGTGGTTAGACCTCACTAATAAAATCTGACGCCTCGCAAGAAGGATTGCGGGTGACCTCCCTTTAGTGAATATTATAATAGAGGTTGTAATAATTATTATTAAGATAATATTACACGCAACTTATTATTTTTGAACTATCTGTATTATTTATATGTATAGCCCTTAATTTCAATTTTGTTTTCCGCAGTTATTTTTTCCAAAAATCAAATGGAAAATAACTGAAATAATATATATACTTATACGTAAAATTGAGAGACTAGCTACGCTATTTTTAGGAGACCGAAGAGCGAGCCGATGTTTTTCAATAATAAAATAATTTAGTTGTGAAACAAATTATTTTAATAAGTCGACAGGTTCTCGTTTGGCTTGTGTTGTATTGAAATATTTTTCACATGGTATAAAATAATCAAAAAGTAATGTGAGAACGGAGAAAGAATATGTATCCAATTGTGTTAGTCCACCTAATTATAGAGCTTAAAGGCAAAGGAAAAGGTTTACAATATGAATAATATACACGTAGGCTGCAGCAAGATATTCAAAGGTTTCATTTCTATTAAATAACACACACATATATATAACATATAGACCAATGGAGAAAAAAATAGAGCTAGTACAAATATGACTTTTTTTCCAATCTTTGTAAGTCAGGTTATATATGGGCACATTCACAAAGCTGTTCTGCTTTATATTAATTCTTTTAATAATAATAACAACAACAACAACAATAATAATACTTTTTTCCCTTGAAATAAGGATATCTTAAAAGCCAATCCAGTCCAATGCAAAAAGCAGCGTCGGATTTGCGTAAAACCCACTTGATTGCTTCACCTTCCTCCCCAGTCCTCCCCCCCTCTCTCTCTCTCTCTCTCTCTCTCTGTGTCTCTCATAACTTCAATTCTAAGTATGATTTATCCATCTTCTTTTTAAATCAACACGATTAGTTCTTGGGTTTTCCCCTCCCCACAACATACATATATTCCCCACCCTGAAAACGTCTCTGTGACCCAAGCATTTTGCAGGTAACAGTTGCTTCTCCCTTTAGAGCTTGCCGCGATCCTCTTCTCACACAAATGGGTCGCCATTCCTGTTGTGCGAAGCAAAAGTTGAGGAAAGGCTTATGGTCCCCTGAAGAAGACGAGAAGCTTTTCAACCACATAACTAGATTTGGGGTTGGCTGCTGGAGCTCCGTCCCAAAACTAGCTGGTAATTCCCCACACATTCTCTCTTCTACCTGTTTTCGTTGATTATCTGCAGGTTAAATAAACAGAGTGTGAGTGTGTCTCATCGCTCTCTTTTTCGAGTTCCAGGACTTCAAAGATGTGGAAAGAGTTGTAGATTGAGATGGATAAACTATCTGAGGCCTGATTTGAAGAGAGGCATGTTCTCGCAACAAGAGGAGGATATTATTCTGAGTCTCCATGAAGTTCTGGGCAACAGGTAGATATGATCGATGACTATTGATATCATTCAAGAAAAAAGATGAGAAAAATGGAACTGTTTTGTTCTGCAGAGTTGTATAATTCTGAACTGAGATAATAAGTACTTTGGATTTTCAGGTGGGCTCAGATTGCAGCGCAGTTGCCAGGAAGAACAGATAACGAAATCAAGAACTTCTGGAATTCATGCTTGAAGAAGAAGCTGCTGAAACAAGGGATTGACCCAGCCACCCACAAACCCTTCACTCAAATCAAGCAGGAGAACAATAGCTTAGAAACACCAGCACCATTATCTCTGCAAAATATGCGTCATTTCTCAAACTTAGCCTCCTCACATCAGTCACAGGGATCACCTTTTCTGATAAGCAATTCAAGCTATCACGATGCAGCTGTTTTAACAGAAGCCTCCTGCAGAGACGAAATCCTGATGAGCATGAGCAATAAGCCTCTTGAATGGGTCGACCCTTTGTCGTACTACGACCCATACACGAGTCAGTATCAGTATGGAACCAGTTCAAGCTACGGGATCTGTTCATTGCCGAGTTTGACAAGTTCGGATCAGAACAACTTGTCGGCGATAACGGAATTCTCAGAAAACAATAATTCGGCTTCAAAGATCAGTTCGAGCAATAACAGCTCAAATATGAGCAGTTATGTGATGGAGCATAATAATATTGGAGGAGGGGTGTTATCGTGGGAGGGAGAGAACAAGACGACGGAGGCTTCGTTTCAGTTTCAAATGAATGGTATAAAATCGGAGGAACTGATGAACACATGCTCGTGGCAAGAAGCGGTGCAGCTTCAGAATCACAGTTCCATGGATTTCAACAGCTATCCGTTAACGTCATTCTCACAAGATCTAACGGCAGCGACTTATGATGTATTCCGGCATATATGAACTGTAAATTTTTTATTTTTAATATTTTTTTCAAAAAAATTTGGGAGCTCTCTTTCTCTGGTGTTGAATGAAACAAGGTGACAAACGATGTTGATAGTACAGGAAATTTCTAGCGAGCAAATTAAAGATTTTGAGATGATCCCACCACCTTCCCCCTACTACCTCTATGTAATTTTCCTATTCTAGTATCTGTTTTCATCAGCACGAGTTTGAATGAAGACGATGACGACTTCTTTTCTTTTCTTTTTCATTAAAAAAAAATGATGGTGTCATGGTTCTTAGCTTTTGCTGTCTTCAAAGAGCAGGTGGTCAAATGAATACTCAAATTATATGAAAAGGAAAAAGAAGGCCCATGCAATACAACACAGCGAATGACACAGCTCCTGTTGTGTCTGAAAAGATGGTGATATATATATTATTTGAATATATATATATATAGGAGTATAATATGGGGAGAGGGAGAGAGAGAGAGAAGGAGGACGCTCGTGTGGGAGAGGGAGAGATATAGAGGAACAGACAAGAGAACAAATGAATTCAGAGGGGGTGGGTTAGAGATAGAGATGGTGGGGTGTGAGAGAGAAGTGTCAGAGGGATGAATAATAAGAGGGAGATAATGTGAGTCTGACCTATCGTAACATGAGGGATGCTGTTTTCGCTGCCTTCTGATTCATCTCTTTGTGGGGGGCCATCCTCCTTGGATTTACCCCTTTTTTTACCTTATACTGCTCTAGGGTTTCCCTCTTACTGCATCCCCTATTTACCTGCCTTTCTCTCTCTATTCCCCAATCCCCATCACCTCCTGCTCCTGTCAAATGTATGCCATCACAAAATTTACCTTCATTGCGTTTGTTGACACACTTTCTGTTACTCTTTTACTCGTCAATAGTAATATATTAGTCTTATCAATTTCACTGGTCAATAGGAAATCTCATTGTCCTTTCCAAGTTTCCCGCCCCCCACCACATACACATGATTATATTGATGACCGTAGAAATTGGATCAAATCCCATCACTCTATATTCTTGGTATAGTTGGTAGTGTTCATTAATCACATGATGATGAAACACCAGAAATCCCATCACGTCTGCCTCTTGTTTCTATATTTATATATTTTAAATTAATCTAGTTAAAATTAGTATATTATGTATTATTATCTGAATTTGCTTGATGAAGTGGATGATCGCCGTGTTTGGGCGTGGCTGGCACAGCAGGATCAGTCAGCCCCATAACTCCATGTTTACTACTAGGCTTGCATGAAGATTCATTATATGTATGTGCGTGCATGGCGGTCAGCTTCCTTCTGACACAGTTTGATTACACAAGCAAAGCTGAAGAAGCTAAGCTGGGTAGCTGTGGGTTTTGCTGTCTATCTCTTGGGACTTCCCTTAACATCACAATAAATCAATATATAACGAAGGAATTAAGAGGGAAGAGAGAGAGATCAAATCAGACCATGGGTAACGATGAAAGAAAGAAGGAGTGATGAATAAAGCCGTAAAATACGAGAGTCATGTATGAATCAGAATAAAGCTGCTGCAGATTTGCACGCAAAGCCATACAACAAGTCAAAAGCGTCCTCTTCATTTGGAAAACCATCTTCCCTCAGAAATCTTCAGCCTCCGTGTCAGAACTCAGAACGCATGCATTTTTGTGATGACCATCCCATACATATCACCATCCAATCCATATACCTCTCTCTGCCTACAAAAATAAATAAATAAATAAAGAAAAGTGGTCCTGTGAAGTTAATTGAGCTTTACTATATAAATTAATTTGAAGTAGCCTAATTAGGTCTTGCTGCTCTCCTACATGATGAGCAAATTGAAAGCTGGAAATTATGACAGACATTGACAAAATGCTGCAACATGCTTAACCCGTAATCATTATGGTCGGTTCCACACAACATTATGAGCAAACTGCTAAACCTCCTTCCATTAAGCCATGATTACATTCCATTATACAGATTCCCAGTTTCATTATCATCATACTAGTTAATAATTTATTTCCCCTTTCCCATAAAACAATTAAGGGTGGAAAAAAAGAAAAATCTGCAGTTTGCGATTTGATCATCATCATCATCTCATCAAACAGAAATTTAGCGATGACGTCGATTGGGGGAATATAGATAGTTTGATGATTCTCAATATTCCTCTGGTTGTGGAGGCAGTAGTTATGTGTGTGGACAGTGATAATGATAATCATTATCAGCAAAATTAGAGGCAGTAACATTGGTGTTATTAAAAAGGCAGCTTCCAGAAATGTCATAATGAAACCACTCCATAAAAGAAACCAAAAACCCTTCATCATTCCTCTAAACCCTTTCGCTTTTTTTCCTTTCGTTCTTCTTCAAAACGTTAACCTATGCAAAGCCTTCCTTCTCACAATCAGTCCAACCCTAAATAATTTATCTAATTATGCCCACCCACAGCTTATAACTAACGTCAACTACATGTATCATTTCTTCTAGTCTAGTTGAATTAATTATCTTAACTTGTTTCAAAAAAATTATTGGTAGAAAGGTTAGAATTTTTTTTAATATTATATATATATATATATATATATATCAAATGTCAACGAAATTAGATCAAATGGAAGTATGGAAAGGGAAACGGTATAAATTATATTTTTAGTAAATTATAGGGAAACGAGTGTAATTTAAACCTGAGAGCATCAACGTAACAAAGAAAGAAATTAACGTGGAAAAAAAAAATGAAGGGAAAGATATGATGTTAATTACTGTAAATGTTGTAATACTTTATGGGTCAACTAATGGGGCGTCCGACAAAATGCTTTTGGAGAGTAATAAAAAAAGGTTTTGAATTTAACAATTCCTAGCCTAGCATATTTTCATGCCGACAGGAACTGCCTCCTCCTTAAAAGGGAAAGCAAGCTTAAAAGAAAAACCCATGTCCCAACTATGTCATCGGTGTTCATTACATATGTCTAAAAATAAACAGCTATTATATATTATTGTTTTTATTTTATATATTAACACTAACCTCAGTTTCAACTCATCCTAGCTAATGATTAAAGTTAAGACCCTACCGTCAGCTCTATCTTCAATTTAAAACTTATAATATAATCCACTAAGTTTGTGTTGAATTCTTATCTTAACAGCGCATGGCTGAACGACACATTTCACTATGAAAATATTGTTTACCAGCAAGCTTTGTTTCTTCATATGGTAATCGGGACTAGAACAAGGAAATGAAAGAAAAGGAAGGTTAGGTAGATAACAATGATGCTTGGTGTTTGGGCTAAAATTGGATGCCATTTTGGTGCGCTGAACATGAACATAACTGAGAGCTTTTAATTTGTTTCGTGATTAGAAGTAGAATGTGCAAAACAATGTCACAGAGACAGATTAGACTCACTGTCGTTAGAAAATAGAAATGATGGATCTTTAAGCCTTAAAGACCTGAGGAATATAATTATAAGCGCAAGTCAGAAGAAGTATGATGATAGAATGTAATGAGTTGGGGATTAAAAACATATCGTTTCAGGCATCATTGCAAAATATCGAGTAAAGATTGTGTTTGACATTATGTGACTCTTTTACCTGGCGAAAAAAATTGCAGAACAGAATGCTTTTCCCCTATTGATTCGGCTTTTTAGCCTTAAAGTGATATAAGAAACACCACAAAGGAAACAAACAATTCCTTCCCCCCCCCCCTCCCTATTTGCTTCTTGTTTTTAGGGCCAAACAAAAGCCAACAAACAAAGCATTCCTTGATTTGGAAGTCTCTATCATAGCTTCTTCTGAAAGATAATTAATATCTATGGTTGACATCTCCAAAAATGTGTTGATGACCCCATTGCGCTTTCCTCATTCAAATAACAACATCTTATAAAGTATATATTTTCGGAGAAACTAGTACTTGCAGATGATGACTGAGAAGTGGGTTTCCAGTTAAATGCCTCATCCAACAAATAATAAGTGGTAGTCTCAGTTTCTTTGTTTCTCTCATGTACCAGTGAAGCATTATATTACTAGTTTTTATATGATCATGCCAAGAATTGTTTTTGGACCGAACACACTCATAAGCAAACAATATCCAAATTCCAAAGAGGTAAAGACATGATTTTCTCTAGAAAAGGCAGAGAAAAGTTCACTATTTGATGTCGTTCAGAGTACGTAGATGGAGGTAAAGTAATTAGAACCTGTAGATACGTAATTATTGAGCAGCTAGAAATATGGAATCACGTGCTTTCCACGAGAAACTGTTGACTTTGTACTGGAGGGAGCATCATGGTATTACGTTTTTTTTTGAAGACCTGAGAAAAGGACTGCATAACAAACTGATATATTGTGCGGCAAGTGGCGATTCAGGGTGGTTCAATCTTCTGCCATCAATTCATGAATAGTTCACAATCTACGATCTGATAAAAATGTTTTAACCTTCAATTTAATTTGATTTCCATGACGACACAGATCAGGGTCATAGGTCTGGTCCAACGAGGCCATAAAATTATTCCAAAAAATTAATACACTATGGCAGCCTTCTGAAGTTTCATGCAGGAACAAGTACTCCAAGATAGAAGTCCCACCTGAAGTTGCATCAGAAGGCAGAAATACTACTTATTTGGATTTTGGAAGCTGAATTGACCATTATTACGATCCATCCACATGCACATTTCTTATCCGCACCACGACCATGGGACAATTTTCTGAACACCCCCCCCCCCAAAAAAAAAATTCAGTGCCTAACCAAATTGCAACAGGTGAAAAAGAGACCAACGCAAACTCCACATTCACTTCTTTACAAGTCTTAGGGGGTATTTGAGTGGAAATCAAACCATGATTTTGAAAGTAATTTTACAGTATACAAAATAAATATATGGAAGAGTTTGACTCGACTTGCAGAAAGTGTTTTTTTGGGGTTACCTAAACACCTTCTCAGTCATTGCATTACTTATCGTTTTATATATACAGGTAAGGATGCCAGGGGATTTCTTTAGATTTAAGTTTCCTAAAATGTCTTTGAATCATTCGTTCTCATGTCGTGCATTCTTCATTGATCACCACGCTAGCATCTCTATCTCATGCCACCCGTTCTGATTGCTGCTCAGAATATTTCCAACATGTCCTCAGTCAACTCATATGATCACCTCGTACAAGCTAGCATACCAGACTTGCTCCAAACAACGTGGGCTTATTGGTGGAAGATAGAACTCCAGAATGTCTTAATTTGGATAACATGATCCATTATTATTGTTATTATTATTATTTTATTATCATTTTTGGTTTAAAAAACGGAATTTATGTGCATGTATCATATCGCAGTCTACATAACCGCAGAAGAAAAGCTAATATACCAAGTTTGGGCAATAGTTTCTGGAAGCAAATTTGTACACCAGTTCGTTTTCCCGCTAATTGAGTTATTTTGTTTTCACATATAGTTAAATCAATATGGACTCGCTAGATACAATTTCATTTTTCAAACACTTGAAGAGGATGAATTGTTTGACAAATAGAAAACAGAGAAATTCACTGCAATGGAGCGCCCTGATTAAGAGTCAAGTGGTGTATGACTAACACTTCCTTCGAATCAAGATGTCAAGCCATCCCAGGGCATTGGTAGCAGCAATTTGTGCTCACGGTGATTCGGTGAAGCAGCTTCCTTGAGTCGAACAATGTGAACAATGGACCAGACCCAGGTGACGAAAGATTCGAGAAAGTTCGAAACCTTCCTGAAACCAGCGGCGGTGAAACGATTGAGAGTAATATGGAAAATACGGGAAATAATTTCAATGCTCTTTGATCGGGATGACCAATTTGGAATGTTTGACCAATTGCTGACCATCGGCTAAAGTTGACCGGCTATTGGCCAACTGCTGGCAGCTGGCTGACATTTATCTTTCACTGGTCAAATAAATATAACTTACTTTAATAGTTTTAAAATTTAAATGTTAAAAATTTAACAAGTGAATGGTCTATAATTAATTGAAAAAAATAGCAGATAGTTCATCCATTATACACGAGTCACTGGGAAGCCGCTCTTGTTCACTTCAAAGCTCAAAGTTCGAATAACAGATGAGACAATAGAAAATAGAGTATAGTACGGCTCAAGTCAAGAATACAGAGGAGGCAGCAGAATAGTAATTAAGTCTGAAGAAGGAGAGCAACAAACAAATAAAGGATTAGAGGAAGGAGACAAGCATCTAAAGCTTAGACACTAATTCATTCTGGATGGGCTTGTTGTCTTTGCTCTCATGGTCCTTGCTGTCCATCTCACATGGATTAGGGGGCACATCTACAGCAGGCGAGCAGTTGAAGAATCCACGAGGCTGCACCCACAAACACGACCACCGTCACTCACAATTCCCACTACTACTTTTCAATCTCAACACCATACTCAAGTTTATAAACGCCAGGTTGCATTGCAAAAGCTTACAACATTTTGATTGAAGAAGGAGGAGGAGGCACTTACCATGAGCATAAAACCAATGCGCTCTACTGGCATAACAGGCCAGTCTTCCAGCCGAGGGACATGAGTGATTCCAAATACGTACCTGCATTTAATCCCAGTTACTCCCATAATGTGGAACCATATCATGAGCTAAAAATATACTCCTTCTGGCTCTAAATATAAGACTCACTTTATAGTGTACATTACACTACAAAGTGGGTCTGATATTTAGGACAAGAGGAGTAACATATAAACAACTCAATATGTTCATGTTTGTCGCAGAGTTGCACAATTAAAATAAACATCACGGATACAAGTAGTGCCTGGCAAATTCAGTATTATCATCAGTTTATAAAAGCTGAAATGAATTCATGCATGTGCTATTAGAGAGAGAGAGAGAGAACCATAGAACTATATCAGCTTCTTCCAAAGATCGATTCTGCTTCACCCACGAAGCTAGTCCTTCACCTATGCGAGGGCTTTGATTAGGGAAATCCCCTCCTGGGAACATCTCCTCCCGTGAATATGGCGTCACCCAAAGATTATGCTTCAAGAAGGCAGCTCTTCTTAAGAACATGGCCTCAGGAGCTGCTAATGGTAAGCAGTTTGAACCAGGTACTAGCTTGTATCCCGTCAATTGCCCCGTTCTATTTCCTGTTCTGGTATTCCTCACCTAAACCATTATTAAAATCACAACCAAATATCAACAACAATAAACAAAACTTGACCATAAACTCGGCCATTGCTAGTAGTAACATTTTGAGAAAAAGAAAAGTCAACAAGCACGACATTATCAACAACAGACAAAACTTGACCATAAAACCCAGAAAAGCCTTACAATCCAATGTCGGGCGGTCAAAGGATTGCAATCCCTCATGGCTTCCGACTCAGATTTGAGCGGAGCCTCTTCTGCGTAGAATGCATTATTGTGAACATTATCATTCCCAGGCTTCTCAACTCTGACGTTGACCTCTACAACCTGACATACGTGAAGGGTGGGTAAAAATGTGGACTTGGAAAATAACTGTCACGAAGTAATTAGTGTATGATCGAACAGGAAACTGCAATATGCATATTGAAGCAATCAGTAACAACATGCAACTAGTTCAAACAGAATACACCACTCAAACGGGACGGAGAATCCAGATAATATTACGTAAACTCAATCTCAAATAGAAAGGGATATGATAGGGATACTAAGCAATGGCATTGTAAGAGCTATAGATAGCAACTGTTGTGGGCATGATGTTCGGACTACATTCAAGACTTCACTGTTACCTTGTGGTTCTACTTCAACGGATTTTGCCGCTGCTGATTTACATCAAAGAGATCAAATCGAATTCTTTCAGGATAAGACAGCGGTGTTAAGCAATAACAACAGTTGATATATATCAAAATATATTTCTTAAGGAGGGAAAATCATCCTCATCGGACTGTGAAGTCAACGAAAATTTATTATATTCTAAAACTGTTATCATTAAAATTGGTTGAAATGCCAGCAACAATAGATGTTGACAGAAATGGAAAAGCACATTTTATTCTATAATAAACGTCTACGTAAAAAATAATAAAGAAAATTGTAATTCAAGTGGAGCTACCTGATTCAAAGCTTCACCAGGTTTAGAATCAACAGCCATGTCCATGCGAGCAACAAAGAAGTGTTGGTGGACGGGAGCATACAAGCCTGGTGCAATCGTGGTACCATATTTTCTAGACTCTCCAGGTATCATCGCTCCTAAGCTGAGGATTCCGGTTAGCTTGACCTCAGCTTCAATTTTTCCATCCTGGAACAATGCATTCCACACACTTTTTACCAAAAGAAATTACCGGTTAACGAGACGAAGTAACTAGTGAAAAGATAATTGACTTGCCTGATAAAAGTGCCAGAAAAATCCATACTCATAGTTGGCCACTGTACACATAAAAGAAACCGAAAGTCTTCTTGACCTTCGGACTTCTGCTAAGCCAGTTCTCCAGTCTTGATGCTTCCATAGGATTCCATGATCCTCTTCATGCAAACAAACACAATTTTCAATTGTCTCAACTCCTCCAGTGAAATTTGTGAAGTGAGCATCAAAATATTTAATGACCCCCAAACAATCACAACCCTGCAACAACATATTTAACTTAAAGCCCATTAATATATTTTATTCAGAGAAAAGATCAACATGACAAGCAAAATTATTAGGATAGAGGATAGATATATCATTCTAAAACCTTCTTGAGAGAATGTGCATTTTTTCCCAGGCCATCTTCCCCAGCATCAAAAGCATTTTTTCTGTAATGTGGTTCATCTGGATCTCCATACGGCACAACCATCTCCACATAACTCAACCTATGTGCAACAGGCCTTCGCCCTCGACTACCATCAACGTAGGCAACAGAGTATATAACCAAGCCTTCCCTGGGTGTAAATCCAATTCGAAAGTTCCACTGTTAATAAGCAAAACAACCAGGAGATCTAGTTACATTCAGAAATAGTGTAATTCCTTGCTATTTTGTTGCTTTCTAGATTTAAAAGTACAGATCAATGATATGTTTTCGCATCCACCTTCTGCCATTCTACATAGCGACCGTTAACTCGAAAGCTGGGACCTTCAGGCTGAATGATTTGTAAGGGCTTTACATCACTTCTATCAGAGCCACCCCTTGTTTCACCTGCAGTGTAGTTTCTCAAGGGATCAACTGGAGGCAGAGGAACAAGTTTACGGTCTTCAAATTCAATCACCTCCATCTTCTGCATATCAACACGCACATAGATGCCCTCAACTGGACGTGCATAGCCATTTTCCATAGGGCAATCACTCTCACTACGACAAAATATAAGTGGTTTAGCCAGTCTTCGGCTGGGACCATCATCTTGGCCATGATAACCAACACACCTGCAGCAACATTATGGAGGACTAAGTTTATAAAGTGAAAATGTGCAACGAATGATAGCATCTTCTCCGAACAAATACTCTGAGAAGAATGGAAGTCCAGTTAAATTACCATGCATCAACCATTACAAGGTCCATGTCTTCAATGCCCCTTCTCTTCATAGCCTCTCTAAAAGGTGGAAAGTCTTTGACGACAGCTTCACATTCTGCATACTCCACAGCATCCTGAAGATCAAAAGATAGAGCGGAATTGACAATTACACCGAAATATGTATTATCTCCATTGATTATGTTCTGAAATATTAAGAATGAAACCTTTATTTCTCATTTGACCCATCTGACGAACCAACCCAATTCTTGTCTCATAGGGAGATGGGGAATATACAAACCTCTGAATACAACGTTAAGAGCTGCGGAAAAGGAATCAACAATAAACAACTATTGATTCCGATGCTTGGGGTCTTTTTTCTTCCAATTTTGTTTATTCTTAGTGAGATTAGCATTAGCCAGAATCAAAAGGTGCGAGCAAAAGAGCCAGAAATTAAACCCACCATTGCAGGCTGAACATCTGGAATAACCTGTGATGAAATTACTTTTCCCCTGTGATGACCACCTCGAGTTACTGCGTGTACTTCTGATAGTTCAACAATCCACACACTAGTCTGGTTTGACTTCTTATCGTAAACGACGAGTTTAGCACATCTGGGAGGCAGCTTAATCGGAAAATTAGGCCCTCCTTTAGTCTTAGGAAGTAATGACGGTTGAAAAGGAGGGAAGAAATATGCATCTGCTAGTGCAACAACATGTTTGTCTGGTTCCAGCAGAACAACTTCAGTGAAGCGCATAGCATCTCTGACCTGGAAGAAATATAAGCAGTGGGTAAAGAAATAATCGACTGTTACACTGGAACTCAATTTTATTCAGATAATAACTAATGCTAAAAACAAAAAGCAACAAAGCGATCCCCTTTAAAACATTCACTGTGCATATAATAACCTCAGGTGTGGCTCCAGCTGCTCTGACAGTAGCCACTGCCACGGCGATCTCAGCAGCGGATAAAGGATCTAGAGGGTGGCTTGACTGGGCCCTTGGCATTAAAGTGATTCCTGGTCGTTATATAACAACTATAAATGAGAAAACTTGCATGACTATTTAAAGAGCGGGAAAAAAAGAAAAAGAATGGCAAACATTCCTTTAGATGAAAATAACATAGGAAACAGAGCAAGAATATCGTGACCCTGATCTCAATGATGCTTTTCATGCAGAGAGGCATTTGAAATTTAACCGACCATAAAGATATTCAATACCCAGAATTTGACGGTCTCCAAAGTGAACATAACCTATATACTATGAGATGTCATTTTTATGCTTGTCTTTTATTAGACATAACGCATCTCTGTTTTGGTCTATGTTTCAATCTAACAGACTCTCTGTACTGAAATTCAAAGGATCACAGAAAGATGAAATAAGAAAACAGCACTGAGCCAAGAGCGCTGTAAGAAATTGAGACAAAAAAAAAAAAAAGAGAGAGAATAAATTTACAGGCCAGGAGGGCAGAGGAACTTGAAAGAAATCAAAGAATATCAAGCAAAATCTCACATCAAGAAGAGTTGCAATCTGCAATCTGGCATCTAATGGGCATGAAACCAAAACAAAATAATAAGAACAAAATCAGAGGAGTTGTGAAAGCGATACCTTTGGCGGCGGCAGCATTGGTGGAAGGTTCTGGAAGCGGATCAACAGGGTTGATCAAAGTCGCCATGGCTACCTTCTTGAATCGGTGACCATCGGCGCAATGCGTCAACTCAACAACCGCATTGGTAGCTTCGACAGACGGCGCTGCGAGTCGTGTGACAGGAACTGAATTGATGGTGGCACAGCAAGAAGGAGGCGTCGCTTTTTTCGAAGTTGAGGCCATTGCAACGGGTTAGCGAGTTCGCCGATTCCACTGCAATAAGTCTCAAAGCAGTCTACTGACATACAGCAGTCCCCTTTAAGAGAGCTGATCACTCTTTCGCTGATGCCCCACAATCTATCACCAAGAAAAACGAGGGGTAAAGTTCATGAAAGTGGGAGAAAATTACAAGCAAGCAGGTAAGTTGATGAAAGGCGCCTGAGAAAAAGGGAAGTGACGGTTAGGCCGGAAATCGAGTGTTGGTTTGGTTGGGAAAATTGAAAGGCGGAAACACGGTTTGTTTGGAAGGCAGAGGAGAGAGGCAGGGGATGGCGAATGGCAGTGATGAGAAGGAACAAGAGAAGGGGGGGAGAGGCGTCGTGAATATTATATACACACACTTGTGCCAATATGCAAGACTTGAAACTACGTGCTCGCTGAAATTAATCTGCTTGATCTTTGGATCCTGAAATGAAATGGGGCAAAGCGCGAAATTTGTCGCGTAATACGTAGGAGCCCGGGAAAACAAAAGAATTAAAGAAAGAAAGAAACAAATGCCCGAAGTAATAAAAATCGATTTTTATTTTTAGAAATCATCATAAAAATAAAGTCTACAGTGATAAAATTTATTTTTTTGGTGTTTTTTTTATTCTTCAGTTTCTAAATATAAAACCCTCTTATTATATTACACTATACAAGAGGTTTTATATTTAGAATCATGCAAGTATAAAAATATGCTGCAGCGTGAGCTCTGATGGCATAATAGTATCTAAAATTAATATAAATAACTGGAAATCAAATTTTATCCATTTATTTGATTCTTAGGATCTTTCATCCAGTTTTTTACCCAAAAAAAATTCATGCGTGTTCATGTATTTTGTAATCCTTCTTTAGGATTTTTTGGAACATTTTGTTTATACATAATAATTAGAATTCTTGAAGGCACAATTATGATTTGGAAGATTCTTTGGAGCTAAACAAGTGAATGACTAGGCTTTGCGTTGCAATGTTCTCTCGTTCGCATGTTTTAAGATCTTTTTATCCAGATCTTTTACCAAAAATGGGGTGGAGGTGTAGGTCAAAGAGGAGAGTAAAAAGGTAGGTGTAGCCAAAAAAAAGAAACAGGGTAGGTGTAGCTGAGAGTGGGCTTATCAAAGAGTGGGGCCCAAGGCGATAAGAAGGGTGGGGGAGGGATGATAGGAGATGGGGTTTTTGGTCAAAAGCATGACAGGAGATTGGGAAGCTGTGCTTTTGCCGATTTGGCAATTTGTTCCTGAATAATTTTTTTTTTTTTGGGACTGAATGTGCCTAATTAATAATTAATCACTTAATCTCCCACACCACACCATAAATTTAATTGGAATTTGGGTTGCGTACTTTGCTTAGAATTTAAGATAAGTCGTCATATTGAAGACTTATTATGTAAGTTATTAATTTGCATATCACGTTTCTAACTTTGTAGTAATAGGAAGTGCTATTATATTTTGAAAATCAGGCCAAAAAAATTATAATTTGAAAAAAAATTTCAAATTTAAAAATTTTAAATTAAAAATTACTATAAAAATGTATTGTTATTTATTCTTTAAGTGTAGTTAATTATTAAAAATTTATTTTTATTTTTTCTTTAAGTATAGTTAATTAATATTAAAATATATTTCAAAATTTCAAAATTTGAGAAATATTTTTTAAAGAATCTAAAAAAAATACTTTTAAAATTTTAAAATTTCAAATCAAGAATAACAACAAAAATACGTTATTATTTATTTTTTAAATATTGTTAATTACTATTGAAATGTAGTAAATAAAACTGATTTAAAATTTTAAAATTAAAAAATATTTTTTGAGATTCTCTCAGTTTTTTTTTATTTTTCTTTATATTTACGGAAGATTCGGATGGAAGTGAAGAACAAGTCGATGGAGGCTCAGAGCCAGATGTGAGAGCAGAGTTGCCAGCCCCCAGACGGAGGAACTCACGTGGTTTTCTGTGCACTTTCGTATTTCGTATCTGTCTTTTTCGTTACTCTGGAATGAGCTGATGATCTTAGGCGAGAAACAAACGTCAAGAAAGATGACTTTTGGATATTTAATAAATACAATTTTTTTAAAAATAAAATCATGGCAAGAGATATTATATAATTGTGCCGATCAATCGAGGACGAGAGGTGATGAATCAACCCCCTGCGATCATTTTAGTGAGGACCAGTTGCAGTTATTTAATAGACAAGGAAATAAATAACACACACAGCTTTTTATAAATAACTTATTTACTTAATTTTCTTAATTTATATAAATCAATTATTGTTAAAAACAGGATGAAATGGGGAAAAGTGTTGGTTGAGGGTGACTTGTGCCCACATTGGACCGGCAAGGAAAAAGAAATGAAGCGTTTGTAAATGGAGGAACATGGAGTAGAGAGCCAGTTATATAGGGGAAAGCCAGGACCCACTCATCCTATCACACCTAACTCCCCTTGCCTCCCATATTAATGTTAATACTACCTCCAATTTTTCATCTAAGATCTAGTTGATTAATTTAAATAAGTTAAAAAATTAATTAAATTAGTTATTTGTCATAAATATGTATTGTCTTTTCTAAAATATCTTTGTTAATCAAATGTATTGGTTAGAACTACTATTATTATAAGGACTACTTTAAAAATAAATAAATAAATATAAAAGACGTTAAATTTGATTATTGTATTTAGAATCAAAATAAAAATTAAACGAATTTTTATATTAAGAAACCGAAATAGTAGTTTAGTTTGTGGTCACATCAGGTAACATTTTTCCGCTTGACAGTTAGTACTTTCACTTTCTTCTGCCACTGTCTTCCATCCATTTACTACTATTATATGGTTTTTCCTTGTCATCCTGGCTTCACCACCAGCGAAGAATCTCTCAACTGCTGACTAACTTCCTCAAAACCCTTTGCTTGCTGTTTTGTCCATAGTCCTCACACACACACACATATTAGGTAGGATCGCTGCAAATTTTAATTCTCAACAATAAATATTATGACTAAAACACTACATTTGTATTCCTGTTTAAAAATGACATTAGAGAGATTCCGAAGAAATTAAATCAAAAAACAATCAGAAAGCTCTAGGTTAACCACCCCGGCCCCTTACCCCGATAAAGGGAAATGAAAGATTGAACACTATATATAGACAGTGAAAATGAATACTTTTTGTACATCCTTCTGAAGTCATGATCCAAATTTCTTAACATGCTAGATCTGTTTGGCCAAATGGGTACTATTCTCTGTTTTTTTCCCTTTGGGCAGGGCTAGCATCTGACCCTGATGAATACACTAGATCCATGGCGACACCAAATGGGTAAATTTCATTGCAGAAGGACCGAACATGACATTTGAATCTGAGAAAACTAAGAAAGAGAGGAAGAGAATAAATATGTTCAACAAGCTAAGAGGAAAAGCTGTGATAATAATTGAGTAAACAAAACAAAACAATTAAAGCATGGCCCCTAAGGAAACAGAGGCTTTTGGCTTCAGCGTGCATAATTAGCTGTGCTTGCTCTGGGAGAAGGTGGTCTTGGGATACAACTGGACAGGTTGTTTGTATATAAAGCTTTATATGACATATAATATATATATTGACTTCAAAATGGCCTTTTCCTTGTCCAAAAGCACAAGTGATGAAGTGGAAAGATGATATGTGCTTGGAGGGGGACCTTCATGAGCAAAAAAATATCATAGTCACAATGCATGGCGGCCTCCCGTCACCAACTCGATGATTGATAGATATAGATAACTCACATGAATTATATAAAACAACGGCCCCTACCCCTGAAAATGAAAGCAACAATGTCTATATCTATTTACTTACACAAAGTCCGCCAAAAGAAAAGCAGATATAAAAGATACCCATATTTCCAGTGAACAAGAAAAAAGTTGAGTCCGTACCAACAAGGTACTCCTCGTACTCGTAGTTATACTATTTACTATTTGTGAATATTTTTAATTAATTTGATTTGTATTATACTATCTCCGGATCTAATTATAAAATCTTATTTATAGACTACAAACGAGATCTTATTATTAAGATCAGAGGTACAATATTGATAGCTGCAGTAATCTGTGCACAGTCATTGACTCGATCGACCAATGCTTTTGACTTCTTGTGAAAGCGGAATATTGCCTGTAGGTACAACTTTCTAGTACACTACACACACACACACACACGCATGCTTTGGCATTCTTATCCCACAAGGAGGAATCTGGTCTTAAAAACAATGACACAATGGGACCTTAGTGGGAATATTTATTGGCGAGTACAGCCATTTATGGCATGTGAGTCCAGGGTTTTAAACAAATATATATACAGAGATTGATGATACACGCTGGAGGAAGATGCTATTAAAAACAGCACAGTCTTCTTGTTGCAAGTCCTGTATTCATAATAAGCCATTTGGTCACGAGTGCCGTGAGAAGACTTTGCTATCTGAATCAAGCGGTATATGCATGTTCGTCCGCATTATCTGAGGTATTGAATTCATGCTAGAAACATATTTGTTCAATGTTCTGTAAGCAATCACCCCCTATGATCTGCTGATACACTGTTCTTAAAGGGATAGCTTGAGTCCAAGTTCCCTCATATCAACGGAAGTATTTCTGATTTCTTTCGACCGGTAGGTCAGAAGATGTGCGTATAATTTCCACATACTCAACTTTACTCTTTTTTTTTTTTAACTTCTTACTCGCTGAACAACCAATCCATCTATTTTACACACACACACTGTGCATAGTGAAGTTTCATTAAGCTGCTCCAACATCACTTTTGATTTTGGGAGTTTCGTTAGAATTAACGATTTTGGAGACTGGAAGAAGTGGGGTACCGCCATCGGGACCCATGGATATGCGTAGAAGAGAGGAATGAACGTAACCTATTTAATTTGGATAGCGACCACTGACCCAACAAAAGCAAACTAGCAGTTTAGAAGCACTAACGTGTCGGCAATGGAGCATTTAGAGGGATGCCCACAAAAGGTCGTCGTGTCCCCTTCGCAGAGTTGAAGAACTGATCGCATTATATCCCCACTTATCTCTATCAACAGTGAAAAATAATGAACTTAAGCCAAACATCTCGGCAAACATATTACTGTTTAGTTAACGACTTCAGTTGTACGTCTAATACTGAAAGTATATTTAGGCATTGCCAAAATAAGATGGCAAAAGTAAGACCAAGATTATTATTTGCATGCCATATTGGTTGGCCGGAGAGCCTATCTATGAAATGGAAATGCAAAGAGAAATCTCAAGTCGGCAGATTCATTCATTCCTAAGTTAATCCCTGTCCTACCGGTTGCCAGGTATGCGGGAACAGACTCGACCCAGAATCCAATCTAATTGATGCTAAAATCATTCCCAAGTCCTGCCAAACAACCCAACTTCCTTTTTAAAAGAATTTGCATAAACGTAAACATATCAACAACATTGTTGTAGTGTTTTTACTAAAAATGTTTAAATGCTTTTGGTTTATAATAATAATATTAAAATCCGCAAATATAAAGCTCCATTGGAAAAATACTCCTATAATCCTATTTACAAAGGAGAGAGAAAAAGTTTTTCTTGGTTCTATTTATAAATTACTTTATTAAATTTTTAGCATGAATATACTGTTTTACCCTTTATTTATTATAACGTAGATAATTATTTTTTTTGGAAGGAGTATTATATATTAAATATGTGTAAAATTAGAAATTTGTTATATTTTAATGAAAAGTCAATATAGTTTAAGATTTTTTTTAATTTGCATAAAACATCTTGAAAACACCTTATAAACAGGACTAAAGAAATACTTTGTAATATCGTGTAATGGGCAATGGCTGGCACCACCCTCGTTCCCCGCGAACAAAAATCCTCTGAAATTATCGTCGCGGGTAATTTCTTTGTTTTCTTTGTTTAGTTCATATTTTCAAATAGTCGGAATGACGATATTCTGATCCTAATAATGAGAGAAGAGTGGGTGTTATAGAGAGGAGTGATGCGGCCTTTGAATTATTATCCTGGAGATTGATCGCTGGGAGGGTCGTTCTAATTTTATGCTATGAAATCTGCGAACATAATTACTAAAAAATGACAGTAGCAACAGAATCGCTTAATAACAACTGCTTACTTAACATAAAAACTTACTGGTTATTATTATTTTTTTCTCTGAGACCTCATTATAATTTTTCCTAATTTTATTCCTATTCAGTTGGAATTGTCTTCTGATTGTATCCGTGCCTCCCTTAGTCCCTTGATAAAAATGGAACTGGAACTCTTGATCCTCCATTAAATTGTAGATATTGGGCTTCGACCCAACCCTCAATGTACCAGAACAGACCGAAAGAATCTGGGGACGGGGCTAGCTGTTGGGAACTTCGGATGGCGTTCGTTTGTGAGAAAACTCTATCATGAGCAGCAACGAAATTCCACACAACAATTTTTACTTGATTGGTTCCATAACAGGTATGTAATGTGATAATCGAGAAAATTAGTATTATTCACTGAACTCAGTACGCATGTATGCGCGGCAAAAATACAACTTGGCTAACTATAACCCCGTCACTGTTGAACACATCAACCATTCTCTTTTATCGAGTCTGATGATCTTTAAAACTTGTTCATGGAAAATGAACTTCATAACCTATGGGCAGACACTTGCGCCAGCCTCCTAATTCGCAGAAACAATTTAATATGAACTTTAAGAAAACTACGGGAAATTCATGTCACTAATTCTATCAAGTTTGCGAGAACGCGCAATTGCAACAGCAAATCAAGCTTCGAAAAGTGCGATCGACCCTGAAAAGTGTTTATCTTTTCAGCTTCAAAACAATCAGAAAAGACCAGTTTTGTAGGTTACTCTCGTGAGCTAAGATCCAAAACATTTAACATAAAATGCGATTAACGTCTCCGCACACAGCCACATATAGCAGGTGAGCCTCAAATATAACAGGAACAATAACAAGATCAAAAACCTCAATTGTTCAAAATCAAGATTATGACAAAAATTATCATTTTCTTAACCCAATAACCTAAAAATTAGGCAGTGAGAACAACGGCTCCGCCAGCCTCCTTGATCTTCTTCTCAGCAATCTTAGACACAAGCTTGGCCTTCACAACCACAGGCTGGTTCTCAGGCAAAACTCCTTTACCCAAAACCTTAAAATAGCCATGTTGAGTGACATCGATCACGGGGGCGCTCTCCTTGGAAACTTTGCCCTTCACCTCTTGAGGAACCAAGGACCAAAGCTTGTCTATGTTGACAATGGGGCAATAAAACTGGTTGCGAAGCTTGTGAAAGTAACGCATACCGACCTTACCGAAGTAACCAGGATGGTACTTGTCGAAGAGGATACGGTGATGGTGCATACCTCCGGCGTTACCTCGACCTCCCGGATGCTTCCGGTGCTTGCCAATACGCCCATGGCCAGCGCTCACATGTCCTCTCTTCTTCCTGTTCTTCTTGAATCTGGTCGTCATTTTCGCCTCTTCTGCCTGAGCCTTGGCGCCGCGATTGACTGTTGAATTAGGGTTTATGCAGATTTAATACGCGCCGTGGTTGAGGCTGAATTACTGTTTTCGCCCCACGTACAAAAATAAAAATCTTACATAAATCGATGTTATATAGGGGCAAAGACAAAAAAAAAAACTGGAATTTTGAAAATACAAATAAGAAATATCAATAAAAATTTGTTATTATTTGCAAATTCAAATTTATCAATACTAAATAAAGTTATGTTACCAAATTTAATTTGGAATTTGTAATTTTTAGTTTTTTTTTCTGTCATTCATATATATCGTTGACAATATATATATATCAGCACAAAGATGAATCAATGCAAACAGTATTTAATTTCATTAAAATGCACAAAAAATCTATTTATTCTCAAAGTAAATAAAGAGTCAAAATTTAGTAAATAAAATAGTAAACAACAGTGAACGAGTAAAATTTTGAAATATAGATCCTATTTCCCTATCATTGTGAATACTGAATAGGTGAACAAAAGTGATCCAAGTCTTGCATAGAGCAAATTCATTTTGATATGGATGGGTTATCTTTTGGGCGCCTACATACGGAGATGGGCCGGTGGCAAGTAAGAGTTAGATATTGGGCTTCAACAGTTTTTACAAGATCCAAGGAACTGCAGAATTTTTGTACTTACCATCAGGGCAACGTGCGAGAATGGCATGCCACTGTGCCCGGGTCGAAACTCGACCCAAGCATCTCGGTTTACATTCTGGACCCGTCGTAATCATTTTATTTAAAAATGTTTATACTTATTCTTTCTTTTATTGGCATGTTATATATATATATATATATATTTGTATCAGATCTTTTTATCCACAGTACAGCTTGAATAAGATTCATAGTATTGTTTGATTGTTTGATATTCATGAAAGCAAGCAACATCTTGAGGGAGCCCGCAACATCAGAGTGAAAACCTCAAACTAGAATGAGTGATCTGATGTGAGGTTACGTATTGGATCCAAACATGGCACCTCAGCTCAAGCAAATCACAGCCTTCCAGATATCAGCGGTGATCATCCTGAATCCAGGTGTCATTGGATTCAGGATGGAGACCGCAACACCAAATACTATCATACTAAAGCTTTAATCAGACGCAGGAAAAACCGCATCCTAATGCTGCAAAATGAAAACGGAGCTTGGGAGTCTGACCAAGAGCAGCTTTGTAATATGGCTACAGAGTACTTCAAGCGATTATACACAAGAGAAGGAGACTCTATAGAACCGATCAATTACCCAGGTACTTTTCCCCATCTTACAGCTGAAATGGTGCGTTTACTTGACTCCCCTGTGACGAAAGAAGAGACTAAATGTGCACTTTTTGACATGCATCCCTTAAAATCCCCGGGAGCTGATGGACTGCATGCTTCCTTCTATCAAACTTACTGGGGGACTGTCGGGGACTCACTTTTCTAGGAAATCAGATTGGTTTTTAACGGAGGGGGCATTCGTGAGAACTTCAGCAGAACCCAGATTGCACTAATACCGAAGATTGATAATCCACAAACAATGAAGGACTTCCGGCCGATTAGCCTATGTACTACGGTTTATAAGCTCATAACAAAGATCCTAGCGAACAGATTAAAGACAATTATGCCTTACTTGACTTTACCTTACCAGTCCAGCTTCATCAAGGGCCGTGCGATCACAGACAACATCATAATTGCCCAGGAGGCTATACATTCCATGAGGCGGAAAACAGGTAAGGGTGGATGGATGGCGATCAAGGTGGACCTAGAAAAAGCTTTCGACAGACTCAACTGGGATTTTATTGAGGACACTCTAAAAATGGCTGGCTTTCCTGAGGCGTTCAAAAGAATAGTTATGGACTGCATCACTTCTTCCTCTATGCAAATTTTGTGGAATGGTAAAGCTTCTGTGCCTTTCCTTCCCCAGCGAGGAATCCGCCAAGGCGATCCACTTTCACCTTATATTTTTGTCCTTTGTATGGAGAGACTGTCCCAAACCATTTGCACTATGGTAGATAATGGTAAATGGCAACCAATCAGAATGGGAAGAAAAGGGCCTGCCCTCTCGCATCTGTTTTTCGCTGATGACCTGATCCTTTTTGGCTCTACTACCCATAACCAAGTCAGTTTAATGCAGGAGACTTTGAATGAATTTTGTCGATACTCTGGACATAAAGTGAGCAACGCCAAGACCCGCATTTACTTCTCTAGGAATGTGAGTCAGCAGCAGGCTACTTCAATCAGCAACTCCTTTGGTTTTAGGAGAACGGACAATCTAGGCCGCTATCTTGGAGTACCAATCTTACATAAGAGAGTTACTAAGGATACCTATCATTACATTGAAGAGCGCGTTCAACGGAAGCTCTCTGGATGGAAAGCGCGATCACTTTCCCTAGCAGGGAGGATCACACTTGCGCAAGCTGTCCTAAACACAATACCATACTATGCGATGCAAACAACAAGACTGCCGAGTTCCACCTGTGCCAAACTCCAAGCCTTAACACGTGGTTTTGTCTGGGGAGACACGGAGCAACACAAAAATGTTCATCTCATTAAATGGGATCAGCTTTGTCAGCCCAAACATCATGGCGGCTGCGGATTAAAAGATCTTCAAGGCCAAAATACTGCATTCTTGATGAAACTGGTTTATGCCTTCTTAAACCACCCTGAGCTCTATTGGGTTCGAATACTTCGAAGCAAATATGCATGGTCAGATACAGCAAGGCAGTCGGTGAAAATAAAAAACACATCCCACTTATGGCGGAACCTAATGATTATCATGGACGAGGTGGATAATGGCATCCAGTGGAAAATAGGTAATGGGAATTCCATAAAATTCTGGTCTGATGATTGGGTTGGTGACTTAGGGCCGCTTTGTAATTTATCTTATTCTCCAATAGCTGAGAATGAGCTACAGAGACCGCTCTGTGAGTTTGTCACCAGGGATGGAAGCTGGGATTGGTCCACGTTTAGTTCACTACTCCCTGCATCTATCCTCTTGCAGATACATAAGCTTAAGCCTCCCATACCGTCAAACAGCGATGACAGGCGCTCATGGAGACTGGAAAAAACAGGGGAATTCACTGTCAAATCGGCTTACCACTCAGTGATGGAGGATAACTGGAACATAAGTCACAGTGGTTGGTCTCTTGCTTGGAAATGGCCAGGGCCGCAACGAGTTCGATCTTTTCTATGGCTAGTCCTAAACGGTAGATTGTTAACCAACAAAGAACGAGCTCGCAGACATATGGCCCACGACGAATCTTGTGAGCTCTGTAACGGCGGGATTGAGGATGTGAATCACGTCCTTCGTACGTGCACCCATGCTGTGGAATGTTGGAGCTTTATTGTTCCCCCTGATAAATTTCAGAATTTCATGTCAAGCAGCTTAGAAGATTGGCTCCAAGACAACCTTTGCGCAAATCGTACTAGTACAACCTAGAGGGTGATCTTCGGCCTTCTTTGCTGGAAACTTTGGAACGTTAGGAATAGAAAGTTATTTTGTGATGAAAGATTTCATGCCCATCGCGTTGTTAATGAAGTTCTTGCTTTGAACGAGTATATAAGCAGGACTTCAGAAACAACAGGTTGATTATCTTTCTTTTGCCTTTGGGTCTGTTTGTACATACTCTCTTTTCTTTTAATACATATCTTTCCCATTCAAAAAA
Organism: Neltuma alba; assembly: GCF_004799145.2. NCBI lineage: Eukaryota > Viridiplantae > Streptophyta > Magnoliopsida > Fabales > Fabaceae > Neltuma > Neltuma alba. The sequence continues at coordinate 41,183 of NW_021634923.1, read as the reverse complement.
AAAGACACGTCCAGAAGATAAATTCCCAAACCAAAATTCATACTGAGGCTTATAGAAATCATGTCTCATTTTATGTGGGCCAGAGCTTGCGGGCCCTCCTCATAACCGGGCTCTTCCGAGGTGTCCTTCTTCCTTACACGTGGCATATCCGGATCGCCCTCGCTGCCCACTGGGCTTGCTCTGCAAGCTGAGACAACTTCCACGCTAATACAGACAAAAGAGCTGGATCATTTTAGCATATCCTTACCAACACGGGTTAGGTCTAATGGAAGAGGTTAATCCCTCATAACTTAGTGAACCAAGATTCAAATTTCTGTTGAGAGAGGTACTCACATTTAGTGTCTGATAGTATCTCAAATAGAATTGCTTCCAATTAGAAGATACCTATATTTTAGCAAAAAAAATAACTAGATAATTTTTTTAAAATATAAGTAAAGCTTTGCTTGTGAGATTTTAATGGTACTTTCATGAAGGCATATTGGCATTTTAAGAGAATTGATTCTGATCATGCCAGATTCGCGCGTGGCACTGATTCTTTTTGCATAGGGTTTGTTTGGCTCAATTAGAGGAATGAGAGGGGAGGGATTTTAATAGAAGGAATGGAAGGAAAGGAGAGTAGAAAGATTTTAATATTACCTTATTTGGATTTATAAAAAAACAAAGAGAGGAAAGGAATTTTAATACTCCTCCGGTCCTTATTATAAGACCCAATTTGACTTTTTATTTGGTCCTAATTATAAGACCCAATCCATTTTGTCTCTTATATTTATGCATTTTTTCCCAAGATAATCCTTCTAATAATGATAGTTTTAGCCAATATACTTAATTAGCAAGGATATTTTAGGAATGACAACACTTATTTATTATAAATAACCAACTTAACTTACTTCCTTAATTTCCTCAAATAAGTCAATTGGGTCTTATAATTAGGACCGGAGAAGTACTACCTTGTTTGATTCATGAGGAGAGGGGAGGGAACAATATTTTGACATGGACAATTTCACCCTTATTTTATTTAAAATATGGGCATAATGGTCATCACATGAAAAAATATTAGCATAATGATCATAACATGACAAAATATAACCCTTTCTCTCCAAATCCTCCCAATTTTGGAGGGAAGATTAAGGAGGGGAGGGAAGGGAAAATTTTTTCCCTCATCAATTTGTGTGTTGCCAAACAAGAGGAAGTGATTATAATCCTTTTCCCTCCCTCCCCTCTCTTCCAAATCCCTCTTACCAAACACACCCTTAGAGTCTTGGATGAGAAAATTGGGATGAGCCGGCGTGGCTTTTGTAAAGTGCGTGTGATGCAAATAAGTTATTCTTTGCTAGCAAGGAAAAGCACTCCGACTACTGGAATTCGACCCCTCCTTCCAATAATACCATGAAATGAGGAGATCAGGCAACGGTGATCCCACTACCTTCCTTCTTGATAAAGCATATGTAAAATATCTCCAGGCATGACAAGACTCTATTTTGGCCAATATTATATATGGAAAAGATAAGATTAACCACTTTAACTTTAGTCAAATTTACTGTTTTTTTTTTCCCATTAAGAAAGATCCAGATTTCCTAAGTCAATTATTGTTTGAAAAATCATGATCTTCTTTTAAAAATCCACACACCCTTTGAAAAATTAAAACGTCAAAATCAAAATTTCGTTCAAAACTGCAGTTATATTACAAGCCATTCATGCCGACTGAACAAAATCTGTCTTTAAAAATTAAAATCATAATCATGAACTGTACCCCAAAAAAAAAACATAATCACGAATTATTTTTATTTAGAACCTAATTTTCACACCTCTGGTCCAGACTAGTCTTGATTTAAAAACAAAAAGAAAAAAAGAGGAGCAAAGTTTTTTTTTTTTACAAGAAAGTTTATGTGAGTTGAATCCTGAGAGCTCAGTAAAGTTAGGACATACTTTTAAGTTCAGAGAGCACTTATAAAAATACTTACAGATTGTCCACTAGTAAAATCCTCATATCGGCAATAAAATTTGAATTCATGACCTTATAGGTTATGAGTTGACTCCTTGCTAACCAAACCAACTATTGTTTAAGTTTTAATTTCTAATCCATGTCATTTCAAATTAGGACTGTGGCGTGATGGGCTCATGAATACACCTAAAAATGGGCCACCCAGACCCATCCCATTGGCTCTTCCAATTTTATTCATATAAGTTTTTAAATTTGAAAAGGCCTAACCACATTGCTTCTCCGAAACACCAAGAAAGGCATATCCGCATGTAAATTCCAACGCCTCTTGTTAAGTCGGCTTCCTTTTTTGTCTCTTTCGCGTATAGTTAAGGTCAACATTTTATTTTTAATTTCATACATACATACATACATACATACATATATATATATATCAATCACTCCACAAATCACGTCAGTTTCTGGAGCAATTCCAATTTTACAAGAATCCCACACCATCAGAAATAAATCTCAAAAGTGACGACGTTAATTAACTAGCTTTATTCGGGTGATGTGGCACACATTTTGCTAAATGAATATCTCATCAATTAAACAACTTTCCCGTTTCCAAAACTAATTCAAAGCCGCCTGTATAAAGAAGCTTGTCACCTGCAGTCCAATGTTTAAAAAAAATAAAATCGAAACGTATCATTCATGGAGACGCACATAGCACAGCGATCCAGTTCTTCCAAGCACAGATTATTGCCTTTTGATATCCCAGCTCCAACAAAGCAATAAGTAATTCACGCCACTGGACAGGGGGCGCCCATTTTTCCTTTCATTTACGCCAATTTACGAGGACAAAAGGAAGAGAATTTGATCATTGAACATTGCGAGTTGGAACAAGGAGAAAGGCAGCCTAAAGATTTTCAAACTCGCTGTAATAACTCTGCAACTTAATATAAGGATTAACTTAATATTTAATTTGATCATAAATATAAGATTCTAATCATTTTGTCTTTTATATTTTTTTATTTTTTATTAAATAATTTTTATAGTAATTACATATGTTAAATATTTTATTAAATTATAACTCTAGTTAATATACATAATTACTAAGGATATTTTAGAAAAAATAATATATATTTATTATAAATAAATAACTTAAATAATCTTCTAAATCTACTCAAATCAGTTAACTAATTTTTATATTAATAACTACAGATATTATTTCTGATTCAGACTGCCGAATTACGATTAGAAATAAGAATTTGGAAAACGTTGAACCCACGCAGAACACGAACCGGAAATAAAAGTACAGTTGAATGCGGCTTTTTAAGTTTTAAAGAAAACGGCGAACGAGTTGGCGTGCCTGGTGAGTCGTGACTCGTGGGTTTAAAGTATTACCTAGCATGACGCCTCAATAGATGCAAACGACGTCAGTTTGATTATTATTTGGCCGTCAGATAAGATTATATTTAAACAAATAAATTAATTCGCAAATTATGAGTTATTATATTAATACACACACTTTGCTAATCAATATATAGGATTCCGGCTGAGATTAACTCGTTCATATCTGCGTGTGGGTCTCCCTTAACGTCAGTGCCCGTTACCCGGGCCTATAAGTATCCACCAAAACTCGTACAACAGGTTTAAAGCTCCAAGCCTGAATAGAAGAGCTGTAAACTTCCGGCTCGGCCTTCGCAGAGGAGGAGCCTAGAACCTTCTTTCGTTGCTCTCGAATCATGGAGTTCAAAACCAGAAATCAAGAACGATCCACAATCAAGTTCCTCTGTAGCTATGGCGGCAGAATTCTTCCTCGGGCCACAGATGGCAAGCTCCGCTACGTCGGCGGCCACACGAGAGTCCTCGCCGTCGATCCCTCTATTGCTTTTTCAGGTTTGCTCCTTAGCTTCCTCTCACCTTCGTTATCTGTCTGCTCCTTCTGTTCTTCATTTACTCATCTAATAGCGAATTTATGGTCATCTGCAGAGCTGATGGCCAAGCTTGAAGAATTGTCTGGTTCGTCAGTGACGTTGAGGTGTCCATTGCCCAACGGAGACTTGGAGACGTTGATTTCGATTACCAACGATGAAGATCTGGCCCATATAATTGAGGAGTATGATCGAGCTTCGTCGTCGTTGGCTCATCCGCTGAAGATCAGAGCCATTCTTTCGCCGCCGAAATCACTCAAGAAAATATCTCCTCCTTCGTCTTCTTCTTCTAGCGCGAATCAATCTCCGTCCAGATCTCTCCACAACTCCATCGAGTCCTTGCCTTATTCGCTGGCCTATCGCTTTATCTGTCACAACTGCGCACCGCCGGTTGGATATCCAATCGGTGTCCGTAGCGGGAGCCCTAGGTTTTCATACGGTGGTTCCTACTGCGGCAATTACTGTCACTGAGCTCATAGAAGACAAGAAGAGGAAAAAGTTGGACCGAAAGTCGGGGACGAAGAGTAAAAAGTTGGACCCCTGCTTATGGGAACGTTGATTCGATGATGACGATGAACACTAGATATAGAGAACAGAATACTAAATTTCTCAAGAGCTTGAAAAAATAGAGAGATGAGTGCGTTGTGAACTAGGACTATCTTTTTTTGGACTTTGCCCATTTTCATCTGGTTGAGGTTTTCTGGTATTGAATGGAGCTTGATTTGTTGGTCCTGGTAGCGGATTGTCCACGCTCTTTGAACAAGTAGGATTTGATCGCCGTTCCTTACATTATGAGTTTCTCATTCACAAACATGATTCCAGTCTAGAATGAATTTTGCGTGTCTGTGGTTGCTCTGCACGCGGGCGTTCAAGTGTCAAATGATGTGGGGTGAGTTTATTTCACTGGTGAGTTTCTTCCATCATTTTTGGTCAAATTATTTTTGTTGATTTGTATAACGATGCTGATCTTCCCTTCGGTTGTGTAGCTTTCAAGTCTGCAGGTCCTCTTCGACCCTGGCTGCTTGGTGCTAGAAGGCAACTAATCCTCCTCATCATGATAAACTAATCTTTAATTCGCACGGCATAAATTTACGAAACGCAAGAAAGAGCTAAACATTGACTAGGAGCAATTTGCAAATAATGAAAAATCGATGCAAGATACTAATGGAGGAAAGGAAAAAAATGGTGAACATTGTTCTTAATTTGTGAAATTTGATCTTTTTTGGTGTGGTTGTTGAAACTTGAAACTATTGATTTTGGTTTTCTATTTCATTTTGATTTGCCTAAAAAATTTTAGTCTTTACAACAAGGATCAAAATCAAAATGAGTGAAACCAATAGTTTTAAATTTTACTAATCAAAATTAAAAGGGAAAATGACTTAAAAAAATGATTGTTGAAATTTAAAATGATAAAATGGACATGTGAATATATGAAATGATGAAATGGGCATGAGGTATCAATCTGAAATTTTGATAATTCAGTAGGAAGACTAAACCCTGAACCTCTTTGAAGTCATGAACAGGTGGTAAGTCTCAATACAAAAGTTGTAATTTACATTAAAAATATTGTCATTATCATTATCGGGATAATGAAATTGGTTTCAAATACATGTTATTTGGGTTTAAAAGAAACGAATTGCAAATGACAATAGCGAGATGGTAACTCTCATTATGAAAATTGTAATTCACTTTACAAATGTTGTTGTTATCATTACTGGAGTAGTGAAATTGACTCCAAGTACGCATCAGGGACACTTTAACCTTTTTACCAAATTGTCAAAATTTTATATTAATACCTCATGCCCAATTAGTCATTTCATACATTCGCATGCCTATTTTGTCATATTAAATTTCAACAGTAATTTTTTGGTCATTTTTCAAATTAAAATGCGGTCAAATTTTATGAATTTTAAATTTTAGAGACAATAATGATAATAAGTTGCTTAGCAGAACATATTGACCAAGTATGTTGGTTTAGCGAAGACGCTTTGTTGGAAGGCTGCGTGAGGGTTAAGCAGTTGGCTTCCACAATAACTGGACAAAGTATGTGGACTACATATAGACGTCCTGGGGAGCCTCAAAAGAGAAACATTGTTGTCCAGGGACTGGGGAATAGGGGAGGGAAATGTACTCCTCAGTTGTTCTTGGCCTCTGGAATGACAACGAGAAGCCGTTCAAAGGGAAGGAGAAGGGACTGTCGTAGAGCAAGTTGGTCCTTTAGGTGATTCACGCTGTTCATAACGATCACACTGCGCGAACGAGAATTACAGTGACAAGTTTCGCTTTTACAAGAAAGGATCATTGGAGAAAATATGAATCAGTGAACAAGGGACAAGGAATGGAAAGTACAGGAAGAAAGTGGAAGTTGCACTAGCGCGCTGGGTAGCAAATTTGTAGTATTGAATAAATGTGATCGTTAGGGATAAATTAGTAACTAATTACTCCTCCGGTCTTGTTCATAAGAGGGAGAAAGAATAAAATTTTTAATCCTGCATAAAAGATAGAGAGAGAAAATTTTCACATAAATATACAACTATACATTTTATTTATTATTATGTTAATTTTATTCTGATAAAATATATTGTATATTAAATAGATATAAAATTAAAAAATTGTTAAAATTCAAATAAGAATTAATAAAATTTAAGATTTTTATTGGTTTATATAAAACATTTTAAAAGTGATTTACAAATAAAACCAAAAAAATAAGCCTATATGAGAGGTGCTTGAGAAAGATTTTAGTTCGGTTGACACTTACAGCTTGAAGCAATAATTTGAAACGAAGTTATCTCACCCCAACAACAAATTTCTTTTTTAGAAGAAGGTTTGAACCAACTGAATAACTACTTGGTTTACCAGTTTTCACATTGATTAAATTTTTGGATATAAAATTTGGCAGATAAAAGACACTTATTCGCAGCTCTTGTTTAAGGAAAAGAAAAGATCAGGAGGAAGGTGACAATAAAAAACAAATAAACTAATACCCGGCAGAATGAAATTTACAAGGTACACTCATGAAAGTAAACGTTCAATAGCCTAGAATCGTGCTGACTGCTGCTTGAGCCTCTTCACTACAGTGCAAATTTTCTATTGTTTTTGGTTTGGGGATTGGCCAAGACAGAAGACTGGGATGGAAAAGGCCAAATGAAAAATGAATGGATGAACAACAGTTTAATAAGAACTTCGTTCTCCCCTGCTAGAGCCGAGGCATCAATTAATCAATCTAATAAGGGAAAACTACGGATTTATGGGGAGCAACTACAAGTAGACTTGATCAAGGCATCTGCACTTATTGTAAGATTCCTCCTCACAAGTTAATGGGCGTTCATACGCAGCTCTTCAACCAGTTTCTTGCTCAAATTCTTCACCCTCAGATTCCTCCCCATTATCCGCATCATCATCATCAGCATCATTATCAAACTCCTCCTTATCATTATCGGTAGTGCTTTTCCCTATCACGATTAAGTTGCTATTGGTCTTCCTGATTTCGTTGCACTGCAGTGACTCATCCCAACAATCACAAGCATGAATCAGAGAGGAAAAGAAAAAAGAGAATTACAATGAGGTCTCAAGTAAGGAAAACAATTGAAAAACAAGCCCCAGAAGTTATTATTCTCAATATAGGACTTGTCATTATAAGTTGTTAAGGTTGTTATTGGGACCTTTTGGTAATTATTTATCTCTGTGGGATTTGATTATAACTCCCCCAAAAGAAAATCATGAGGGAAGAAACTTAAAAATGCATTCCCTCCCAAGTATTTGAAGATCAAGCCTATTGCCCTCCCAACTGCCATCAATCGCACATCTCATTTCCCTAATTTTGTGTAATGCATAGGCCTCATATCTAGTATGACTATATGTGCCTTGTCTTAGCTCATGGATTCTTCATTGATTAATAAATAAGTTCAAGCGTATAGCAACTATTTTAGCTCAGAATTATTCATTCAATAGTAAATAAGTCCAAGAACATGGCAAATGTGAAAAGAGGAAACAGTTTGACGCGAAGAATCTAATAGCTTTTCTTTAAAGGAGTTTATCCTCTTATCTTATAACCCCGGGTTGTGATCTTCACAAAATTTTATAAGTTAAAAATATGGCAGCGAGAGGCTTTCAACCTAGATACCTTATTACCTTATGCTGTTGAGCACATCAATAAGCATGCTTTACAAACTAGTTCTCCGGAGACACGCATATGGCAAAACCTAGGTGAGGTAGGCCTGATAGAATATTGTCATTACTTTGATTTGATCACTTATTTTCTAATCCTAATTTCAATATATCGTATCTTTAACCCTATCAAGCCAAACTCCTACAGTTAAGCTCCACTTGACTCATTTCATGTCACTCATAAATTCCACTTCATTCGTACATTCCTCGCATGTTTGAGCTTTCTCAACAATGAATCCTGACTATTCTGTATAAAAATATCATTGACATCCTCATATTTCATCGTCTATTTTTTTCTTCAGTCTGAGAGATTTTTTTTCCATCATCCGTATAGTTGTTTTAGCCAAAAAGGCCTTGTATGTTCGATGTGGGAATTCATTCAAGCCATAACTCAAGTTCACGGAAGGGTGATCACAAGTAATCAATAGCAATGCAACAATGAATATTCCAACTAACAATGATCACAAGTTCACGGAGGGGTGATCACAAGTAATCAATCACAAGTTAAAACTGATTTCAATCGCCCCCTTTGTTACCCAGAAAAAAACCTGCTTTCGATCACACCATAAACCATGGATCAACTGCCAATGGGAGTTTGTGCTCGTGGATTAAATTAACGCACATAATAAAGAAAACAACATTCTCCGGGATTCCGAAGGGAGGTCCCCCACCCCCCAAACCCCCAATTTGGAGAAACTTCAGAGCACAGGTGTGATTAAACAGTGATGGAATTAAATCGATGAGCAAATCCCCCGGACGGTTTGATTCAAGTGTAATGGAAAGCAGGGTTTAAGAGCAGAGTACCTTTTCTTCAAACTCGGACTCCTCCATAGCGAGGAGGAGTTCTTCGTTATGAGGTTGAGGCCACTGAGATGGTAAAAGGAACGACGTTGGAATCGTCCTTGTCGATGAAGGGTACTGTGTCATATACGCCGGAAACTGTAACATTTTTGATGTCGAGGACTCCTCTCCCTCGATTTTTAGTCACCACCGAACCGCTCCCCTTCGACCGACCCCGCACTTTAAAAATCACTTCCCTGGAACCCGCCCAGCGGTAGACAAAAGATGAAAGGGAAGAAAGAAAAAGACCTTATTTTCTTATGGGGTAGACAAAATGAAATTTGAAAATTGAAAACGGAGGTACATTAATAAATTTGTTGGTGAGAAAGATGGATTAGTACACTTAAAATATAAAAAATACTCTTCTGGTTCCTAATATAAAATCTATTTAACTAATTTGATTAGATTAAAGAAATTAGTTAAGTTAGTTAATTACTCCCTCCGTTCCTTATTATAAGAGACAAATAACTAAATTACGTTGATAAAAAAAACAGTTAAAATTAGTTGATGACAATTAATGTGTAAAAAGTATAATGTTTTTTCCAACAATACCCCTATTAATAAGGAGAGAGAACAATTAAATTATTAAAAGAAAGAGAAGTGGGAGGGAGAGAGAGTATGAGTATGAGACAAAATAAATAGGGGTAAAATAGGAAATCAATACAAAAAACTAGAGACAACTTTTAAGTGTCTCTTATATATAGGAACATGCCATAAGCATCAAGTGTCTCTTATAATAAGGAACGGAGGGAGTAGTTTTTTAATGCATTCTCTTATTCAAAAAAAAATCTAACTTTTTAATTGTCCATTTTATGCGAGATAATATGAATTCGTATTCGCCTAGCCAGGAATTGAATCATGAATGTTTGAATTCGATGGTTTCTGATAGAAGCGTAGAACCAAGGGAGAACCCCACTTTTTCTCTTTTAGAAGGGCTTTTTTTTATACTCCTCCCGATGCTTAATATAGAACTCAATTCTTGAGTTGGTTTTTATCTTAAATATAAAACTCATTTCTCATAATCATTAATTTTCTCTAAATTACCCATATGGATACTCTCTCAACTATAATCAAGTAGGAGAGGGAGAAGAGGTATTAAGAAAGATGATTATGGTGTTTTAAGAAAAATATGTCACTTTTCTTATACTCCCTCCGTTCCTTATTATAAGAGACATTTGATGCTTATGGCATGTTCCTATATATAAGAGACACTTAAAAGTTGTCTTTGCTTTTTTGTGTTGATTTCCTATTTTACCCATATTTATTGTTTTCAACTCACACTCTCTCTCCCTCCCACTTCTCTTTCTTTCAATAATTTAATTGTTCTCTCATGCTCTCTCTCCTTATTAATGAGGGCATTTTTGGAAAAAAATTATATTTTTTACACATTAATTGTTCTTAACTAATTTTAACTGTTTTTTTTATCAACGTAATTTGATTATTTGTCTCTTATAATAAGGAACGGAGGTAGTAATTTACTAGTTAAAGGAAATCACGCGCGTTACCAAGTTGGGCGTGAGAGCGGCGCCAACTCACGCTTTCTACGCTGCGGGGGTCACTCCTCCTCCCATTTTAAGACTGCAATCATATTTTGTAAAATAATTAATATAATTTCTAGTCATTTAAATCTCTCTTTGTCATGATTTAAGTTTTAAACTATAAATTTTAACTCTTTAATTTTATTTATTTAAAATATTAGTCTTATAAATTGACAAAAACTTAGATTATTTTATCTATCAAGAGACTAAAACTTATAGTTTAAAACTTAGGAATTAAAATCTACACATGATTTGAAACTTGATAAACAAAAAAATGAATTTAATGGACCAAAAATTATATCCACCTTTTTATAAAATTATAAACAAAATGTTATTTTTTTAAAAAATATATCTAAAATCAAATTACTAAATCTAAGCCAAGATAACTTAAAATAACAATAAAAAATATTTTATATAATATGAAATTTAGATCGGTTAAATTGCAACCTTAGTAGTTAAAACAAGAAAGAGAGAGAAATGGAAGAAAAAGGAAAATATTCTTTGTAGGCGTGCAATCCATTGTTATTGTGCGTAAATTAATTCCTTATATCTAAATAATATTTACTAATATACATATTTTTGTACAATGTTAATTTTTTCTGTATGCAACTGAATTTTTTGTGTGTAATCCGTAGTCTTATAGACTAATTGCCAATTAATTTTGCAGTTGTCCCTAATTTTCTCTGTTTTTGATAACAATTTATTTGTGATAATTATTTAAAATCATTGCCTTTATTATCGCACACTCGTGCAGAGTGCTGCGCGTAGCATGGTGCCTTGTAACTATTACTGTAACCATATCACCGACCATTAGTTGGAAAACGAAGACTCGAAAGAAGTATTTACTTTATGTTGGCTGTTAGACATTCAAGGACAGCATATGACCCCTCTTTAATATTTATATTGTGAAAAATAAATACTCCTCCGGTCCTTAATATAGGACTCAATTCTTGAGTTTGTTTTGGTCCTAAATATAAGATCCATTTATCATATTTATCAATTTTCTCTAAATTACCCCTATAGATACTCTCTCACCCATAATCAAGTAGAAGAGGGAGATGGGGTATTAAGAAAGATGATTATGGTATTTTAGGAAAACTGTGTCACTTTTCTTATAACTAACTAACTTACCTATCTTTCTTAATCTAATCAAATTAGTTAAATGGGTCTTATATTAAGGACCGGAGGAGTATCTGAAAATGATCATGACTTTAAATTGATACAGTTTTGACCTGTCACGCATAGGGCGAGTGGGCCAACTACTTATCTGAATATAACTTGATCTCTTTAAGATGATGAAAATGAAGGCGGTGGCGTGACAAGGCACCGACCCCAAACAAGTAAATGATCCAACTTCGTTCTCTTCTGCACTTTTCTTTCGACCAGACTCTCCAGCACCTTTCGGCTTTCGTGGCGTCTCAGATCTTGGATTCTACACAGAGCTGCGTTGAAATAATAGCGCTCAGTCAAATAATTCACATTGAATAAAAATTAGATAAATTGATTATTTATGTATATTTATTTATTTCTTTCAAATACTTCATTTCAATAATTTGCTTTAAGAGAATTACTTTTTATTAAATGTGTGTAATCAATAGTGATGGTTTTATTAAAAGAAAAAAGAAAAAAAAGCAAACGAGATGAAGGTTTTGTATTTTAAATCAAAATCTACTCATCAATTTCATACATTTATCAAGGTAGGAATTAGATTAGTTCCACATATTACCTTGTAAATATTCCAGATTACATAATGTTTAAAAAGCATGATTGGAAGGCTCAAATTGCAGATGAGGGAAAAAACTAGTCGAACCAAATGAAAAATGATTTAGTTGTATTTAAGTGAAAAATTAATTTTTAAGTGTTGCGCTTTTCATTTTGCGAAAATTAGTGAAAAAAATTTCTATTTAAAATTTTAATTGGCCAAAAATATCTGAAATTGTACAAACATGAGTATTATCTGTGAGTGTAACATATCATTTGCTGAGTACAACATATCATCCATATGTTGTACTCACGGATCATATTCGTGTTTGTACAATTTCAGGTCATTCTGACCAATTAAAATTTTAAATAGAGATTTTTTTTTACCAATTTTCTCTTTATTTTTTGAATTAAATTTTGTTTAACATGTTTAAGAATGGGAAAAAGACAGAAAAATGCACCTCCAACTCCAAAAGCCCAGAAACGTCCACCCAATTCCACAAATCCCATTTTGGTACCATGAGACCAAATTGAGATTATTATGTGAAAGGAAAAGACCACATTACCCTTCATTTTGAATATTATTTTTAAAATATCACAGCCCCTATTGGCCGGCCGGTCACCGGACCTCCGGCAGCGGCGGTCACCGGAGCTCCGGTGACCAGCCGACAATTGGTCACCGGAGCTCCGGCAGTCGGAATTTTTTTTTTTGAAAATTTTTACAACTTCAATATAACGGTTAACAACTTTTGTAATGCCATTCACAACTTCAATATAGCAATTAACAACAGCTTTTTTGGAAAATTCAACAAACTTCGGCGACCGGAAACAATTATTTTGAAAATTTTTACAACTCCAATATAACCGTTAACAACTTTTGTAATGCCATTCACAACTTCAATATAGCAATTAACAACAGCTTTTCTGGGAAATTCAACAAACTCCGGCGACCAGAAACAATTTTTTTGAAAATTTTTACAACTTCAATATAACCGTTAACAACTTTTGTAACCCTATTAACAACTTCAGTATAGCGGTTAATAACTTCAGTATAGCGGTTGAAAAAACCTGTTGTTAACCGTTATACTGAAGTTGTTAATAGGGTTACAAAAGTTGTTAACCGCTATACTGAAGTTGTAAAAATTTTCAAAAAATTGTTTCCGGTCGCCGGAGTTTGTTGAATTTCTCAGAAAAGCTGTTGTTAATTGTTATATTGAAGTTGTGAATGGCATTACAAAAGTTGTTAACGGTTATATTGGAGTTATAAAATTTTCAACTTCAGTATAACGTTCACAATTACGTTTTTTTGAAAAATTTTACAACTCCAATATAACGGTTAACAACTTTGATATAGCAGTTAACAACAAGTTTTTAAATTCAAAAAGTGACATTTTTATAACTTCAGTAATGCCTTTAACAAACTCAAAAACCTGTTGTTAACCGCTATACTGAAGTTGTTAATAGGGTTACAAAAGTTGTTAACCGCTATACTGAAGTTGTAAAAATTTTCAAAAAATTGTTTCCAGTTGCCAGAGTTTGTTGAATTTCCCAGAAAAGCTGTTGTTAATTGCTATATTGAAGTTGTGAATGACATTACAAAAGTTGTTAACGGTTATATTGGAGTTGTAAAAATTTTCAACTTCAGTATAACGTTCACAATTACGTTTTTTTGAAAATTTTTACAACTCTAATATAACGGTTAACAACTTTGATATAGCAGTTAACAACAAGTTTTTAAATTCAAAAAGTGACATTTTTATAACTTCAGTAATGCCTTTAACAAACTCAAAAACCTATTGTTAACCGCTATACTGAAGTTGTTAATAGAGTTACAAAAGTTGTTAACCACTATATTGAAGTTGTAAAAATTTTCAAAAAAATTGTTTTCGGTCGCTTGAGTTTGTTGTTGTTAACCGCTATAATGAAGTTGTTAATAGGATTACAAAAGTTGTTAACCGCTATACTGAAGTTATAAAAATTTTCAAAAAAATTATTTCCGGTCGCCGGAGTTTGTTGAATTTCCCAAAAAGCTGTTATTAATTGCTATATTGAAGTTGTGAATGGCATTACAAAAGTTGTTAACGGTTATATTGAAGTTGTAAAAATTTTCAAAATAATTGTTTCCGGTCGCCGGAGTTTGTTGAATTTTCCAGAAAAGCTGTTGTTAATTGTTATACTGAAGTTGTGAATAACATTACAAAAGTTGTTAACCGTTATATTGAAGTTGTAAAAATTTTCAAAAAAAAAAAATTCCGACCGCCGGAGCTCCGGTGACCAATTGTCGACTGGTCACCGGAGCTCCGGTGACCGCCGCTGCCAGAGGTCCGGTGACCGGCCGGCCAGTAAGGGCTGTGATATTTTAAAAATAATATTTAAAATGAAGGGCAATGTGGTCTTTTCCTTTCACATAATAATCCCAATTTGGTCTCTTGGTACCAAAATGGGATTTGTGGAATTGGGCGGACGTTTCTGGACTTTTGGAGTTGGATGTGCATTTTTCTGTCTTTTTCTCTTTAAGAATTCACCCTCCAGAAGAATAGACGCGCCAAGGTCAAAAGTAAGTTTGCGGCTCTGCTTTTTATATACCACCATAAATCTTCTATGGATATATGACTCTAGGAAAAACGAGTGTTAAAAAGAAAACAAATTTCTTCATTCCCTCTCTCTCTCGCCGAGATACCGCCTTGCCGGTCAGTGGTCACAGTCACAGCCCAACCGGGACATAGACCCTTCATAGGGTCGGACGCGAGGCATCAAAACAGAAGGATTTTATCCGCCAGGCAGCTTTCGCGTACTAATCAAGCTTCCCTGCAGCACCAGCCATCAGGCGCCATACTTCACAATCTCAAACCCCTCTCTAGCTGGCCTCTCTGGAATTATCTCTTCAGCGCCATGGATCCGAACCCCGGAGCCTTCCCTCTTCTCTCCTACGTCATGAGTCGTCTCCCTTCTCTGGGCTCTACTTCCGGACCTTCCACCGCCGCTGAATTCGATATCGAACAGCCTCACCCTCCGCCGCCGCCGCCACCCCATCTTCATTCATCTTCTTCGCCTGAACCCGAAATTGTGGGCAAAATGCCTCACCTTACTGATCCCAAACTCTTAGCTGCCATGACCCGCGCAGTCTCCGAAGTCGCCCAGACCCGATCAGTACTCAAGCTCATTGGGGAGCGGCCCGACCACGAAGCTGTCGATCGTGCAAAGGCCAAGCTTGCGGATATTGAAGCCCTTTTGTCCAAGCAACTGGAGGAGATTGTGCTGTCCCCAAGGCCCGAGAATGTTGACATCCTTCAGTGGCGGGCTCATCAAGCTGAAAAGGAGAAAGAGTGCAGGGAATTAGCGGAGAAAGCAAAGCGGCCGTATAAATCACTGATACAGTTGGACGAGATGCACGATGCTTATGAGAAACTGCTTGGGGATGCTGAGAAGAGGCTGGTGGAAATCTACGAGTCTGATGGGCAAGTAGCTGCTGATAATGCCGAGGGCGAGAAAGACGAGCATGTTGGGCAGGAGGTTCACGAAGAGGTTGTCGGGATACTACGAGAGGCTTATGGAAAGGGGATGGAGAGATTGGATCTTTCAGGGCGGAGGTTAAGGTTGTTGCCTGAGGCCTTTGGGCGAATTCCTGGGTTGGTTGCGCTTGATCTTTCGAACAATCAGCTCGAGGTAAGCTTACTTGGTATTTGAACACTTACACTGTTCTTGCTATCACATGCGATTCTGTAGTATGATAATTCCATTTATGTAAGGAAATGGATGACCAAATCTTAGCCGCAGAAATTTCTATAACAGTTAATTATGCTTAATCTCAAACGTTTAGTTAGTCTACCTGAGGAATGTAATTTCAAACGTTCGTGCGATTCTGTAGTATGTTAATTCCATTTATGTGGAAACTTTCCTACCTCTGAACATTAGGACTAGATTTTATTTCCTTTTATTTTCCTCTTTTTTGCTGAATTCCATAGCCCTGCCTCCATCTGCTACACCGATGTAGCAGCTGGAGCTTTTATTTGAATCCCAGGGGTCTTGATGAGCCTGAACTTACCAGACTTAAATCATCTCGTCTCCTCAAATGTATTCAAAACCACAATGTACCCTTCATATATCTCAAAGGTCGCTCAATGAGTATCTACTGGACTGTGTATATACTGACAGAGTATATTAACTCAATAAGAGATTGCAAATGTGTAGCATATGTTATATCATCCTTTTGGGAGAAGTCCTTCAGCTGTATGTGTGGTGGTTTTCTTATCTTCTTCCAACTTGAATTTTTACATTTAAAGATTTGTTATGTTTGAACTTAGCAATCCTCCGGTAATTTTCCGAATCAGTTTTTACTGATTACATGGTCCCATCTCAGTAATTTTCCCACTTCGTTATTTCTGGTTGGAGTTGTACAAAAGTAAAGCTTAATTATGGACGTCGGATTGTTGAAATATTAAGGCATACGAGTATCATCTTATACTGGTTATTGTAAGTCCAAAATTACATTATTACTCCTGGCTTTGCTGGAGTAACTTGAAAACAACGATAAGAGTTCAAAACTGCTTTTAGTTTCATCTTCATCTTCAGAATCTATCTTGCTCATACTTTTATTTCAGGAATATAACAATAAGATAATTATCATTTACATATTTCTTAATTTTTTATTTCATTTTTTTATGTATTCTCATTCCTGATTTATTGACACATGAATTGATTTGTTAGTGTAAATGGATATTTTGGGGATCATATCCACTTCCAATCCAGAAATATGCGTCTCTGTGTGGCAGGATTGATGGGTTGAGAACAACTTTCCTTTTCAATGCATTGGCTTGATGTTCGATTAATATGTTAAAATTATTGTGCTAGTATGGATTTGCTTCTAAGTCAGCATTCTGTACAACATAACAGGCTATCCCTGATTCTATTGCTGGGTTGCAAAGTCTTGAGGAGCTTAACGTCTCTTCAAATCTTTTGGAGTCTCTTCCAGATTCCATTGGCTTGCTACAAAAGTTGAAATTTCTAAATGTCTCCGGGAACAAACTAAAGGCCCTCCCTGATTCCATCTGTCACTGCAGGTATGCGAGACAAACAGTTCTGCTATAGAGAAATTCATTATAGCTGCACTCTATATTATTATTGCAATTCTTAATTTGAGTGACTCAGGTTGACTTTGTGGTTTGGTATTCATGTCAAATTAACGCGGGCACTAATATGCTTTTGCTTTTGAATATGATTAAGTAGAGGATCACGTATGAGATTTTGAAAATACATTATCATCTTGAATTTGTGAGATTTTAACATGGACGATAATGTGCTTCGTTTCATCATGGTGTTCATCTTTCTTTTCTTCTTTTCTTTTTTAAATGATCTGCATGAAAAAAACTGAAGTAGTCGTTGGTCAAATTGTGACTGACCGGACTCAGGATCTGAAAACTTTAACTACGTGTTTTAAATGATCAGGTCATTGGTGGAGCTGGATGTAAGTTTCAATAGTCTGACATATTTGCCAACAAACATCGGATATGAACTGGTGAACTTGCAGAAGCTGTTGATTCAATTGAACAAGATTCGGTCTCTTCCGTCATCTGTTTGTGAAATGAGGGCCTTGCGCCTTCTAGATGCTCATTTTAATGAGCTTCATGGGCTTCCTATTGCAATAGGGAAACTGACTAATCTTGAAGTTCTCAACCTGAGCAGTAATTTCAGTGACCTTAGGGAACTTCCTGATACATTTGGTGATCTGACTAACCTCAGGGAGTTGGACCTCAGCAACAATCAGATTCATGCACTCCCTGACACATTTGGCCGCCTCGACAATTTGGTCAAGCTCAACTTGGAGCAGAACCCCCTGGAATTGCCACCAAAGGAAATTGTAGATGAAGGGGTTGAAGCCATAAAAACTTTTATGGCTAAGAGATGGGTTGATATATTGCTTGAGGAAGAAAGAAAAAGCCATGAAATGCAAGAACAGGCAGAGGCTGGCTGGTTAACACGAAGCACCTCCTGGTTGAAGAATTATGTATCTAGTGTTTCTGGAAGTGTCACCGGGTATCTGGGGTCACCTAGGACTCAAAGAGATCCTTGTCTTGATCAGCAGCTTTAAGGGGAGGGTGCAGTAGCTTATAGTCTGGATTCGGATGCTCTCATTTATGTGCATATCACTTAAATACCACCTGCTGGCAGGCATCAATGCCCTGTACCTCCTTTGGTTGCTCCAAATCCACTCTGCCTTGCTGAAAGCAGATGATAACAGACATTCTCGTGTTTTGCTTAGATTGTTTGATTGTCAAAGTTTAGCTGTAATCTTTTAGCCAAAGAAAGTTTAACTATAATTTCCCGATGGAGTAGCTACAGTTTCCAATGTACATTATTTACGAATCACCCAGTTTTAATTTCTCCGTGAGCATTTTCTATCTTCCTTCTCAAGCTTTTTCCTTCGAAATATCAGGAAAGAACGGAGGAAGTGGTGCGCTTTTGTGTTTGCGCATACGCGCGCGCAGTGGTGCGAGTTAGAACTGTTATGCGCGAATGGTTTCTTCCCACTGGTTAAAAAAGAAGCATGTGCTTAACTGATTTGAGTAAATTTGAGTACACAGCCCAAGCAACTATTACTAACAAATCTCCACCGTCCATTAAGTCATATAAAGCTCAACGTTTTTCCTTCACTTCAGAGGGGATTCTCTGGTTCACCTGAACCGTGTTTATTGGGCGGGAATCGATACTCCAGTTCAGGTGATTCTGTCGGTGGATGTCCATCTCAAATGAAAAGAGCCA
Source organism: Neltuma alba (assembly GCF_004799145.2). NCBI lineage: Eukaryota > Viridiplantae > Streptophyta > Magnoliopsida > Fabales > Fabaceae > Neltuma > Neltuma alba. Next base: position 22,323 of record NW_021634923.1, on the reverse strand, counting down.
TTAATCATGGAACTGGAATATATTTGGAGTCACCAACGGAATTAAGTCTAGCGAATGGGATTCGCATTTAGTACTAGATAGTGTTTTAAATAGGATTGTTTCGAATAAAAATATACCTATGCTTTAGTTTTTAAAAAAAAAAAAACTCTACCCCATCTTTTATTTTATTTCTTCTGCAATAATCACAAACACTCTTCAAACTATGGATCCAGTAATCAAAATTCAATTTGTAATTTTAGCATCCAAAGGATGTTACTGAATAATCTTATTTTTCAGTTATTCCTAAATGTATTTGGAGTCAGAACATTCCTCGTACAAATACATGTATTTGTAAGGCCAAGGCCCGATAAAAGAGATTTCAAAACAATTAATCCCTGGCTAAAGACGAGGACCACTTATCAATGGTCAGATAACACCTTGTCAACATATCTTCAACGCAACTGGTAATTTGTCAATATTCGGCCTGCACCACGTCTAGATATAGTGATATACTACCTCCGGCTTTTAATATAAAGCTTTATTTAATTTTTATTTTGATCCTAATTATAAGACCTCAATTTATTTTGTCTCTCATATTTATATATATTTTTTAAGGTAGTCTTTTTAATAATAGTAGTTCTAACCAATAAACTTCATTAGTAAAGATATTTTAAAAAAGATAACACCTATTTATTATAAATAACTAATTTAAATTATTTTCTTAATCTTTTCAAATTCATCGATTAGCTTTTATATTTAGAACTAAAGACAGTATTAAAAACAAAGCAAGACACAGGCTTGGACAAATGAGAATTCTGCTAAACTTCACAAACATGAACAATGCGTCCACACAATTGGCTCACAGAACTTAAATACATACTCCAAGACAATAGTGTGGCAAACAATTACCTTTCACTCACAACTCGACCATCGTCTTCATAAAGCTTAATCGCGAGAAAAAACAGGACTGTCGCCTTCCATTGAATAAATGAAGAATTGCTTGGCTGAGAAGATTGCAGAAATCGGCTTCGATGTGGACATAAATGAAGTCCAACGGCCAGTGCCGACATGCGCGGGAACTTCACTTCGATGGTTGCGGGTGGTTTATTTTGCCCCGACGCTCCTATTGATTTCAAATTAAGGATATTTCAATCTTTTTTTTTTTTGTTCTAACTGATTCTCAGTTGATTTCCTAGAACTTGCGGTAATGTTTTCAGAATTTCTGGATTCTGATTTGCGGATAAATTGCTTCAACGGTTCTATGCTGAAATTCTTTCCAAGGTCGAATGTATTTTTATATAAAAATTAAAAATGAGATTGTGAAATATTATTTTTTTATACAATTTTTTTTTTAATACGGTGAAATTTGAAGAGAGAAATCACTGCGCGAGATGAACGCAACAGATCTCAGCGGGTCCCACGGCTAGCTTTGCAACGAAGAAATAAAAAGTCAAAAGAAAATTTCTTATCGACCAAGCCAACAGTAACTATATATCATACGATTCGCGGCTTGCTAGTTTGTATTCGGACCCAACGGAGAAACCAGAGCGTCGATAGCGGCTGACCGTGACGCCTCCCGTATTTTGGTATCTGCTTGCCTTTCTTGTTTCTAATCCGAAGCTCTTCTCTGCCTAGGGTTAGGGTTTGGACTCTTTGCCTCTTGCTTCACTGCTACGCGTCCTGTGGTCGGTGCACGGCCCTGGTGCTCCTGAGCTATGGAGTCTACTCTAGTGATCAAGGTTTGAATTTTCAGTTTCTATTTCCCTCATCCTGTTATGTTGTTTGGTTTTCAATTTTGTTACTTTTTCTCCGAGCTCTTTTGGGAAAAACGTGGCCTTCGGAGTTTTGCAGGATTTTGGATGCGTTCATCGCTCGTTTTGTTTTTAATTTGCCATATCCTTTAATTTCTTTCGAATTTATCTCATTGGATAGATGGATGGTGAAATTTTTCCTGATAATTTCCTCCAGAGCGCGAAATTATGCTTTACCTTCACAAATTTCGCAGGTTTTTGGTTTCATTTGTGGAATATCGGAAGCTATCTAGTTTTCTTCAGAATACAGTTTTGTTCTTTGACTTATCTGAATGTTTATCGACTCTCTCTTGTTTATTTGTATTTGATTTTCGTTTTAGCATGTTCATAATCTATAATCACGCATCTCTAACTCAACATCTATTGGGAGGATTGAATCCGATTGTCTTATATTATACCCACACTCACACGCATATACTTTTTTAACACCAAAGCAAATTGTGCCTTTTTTTAATGTTATTAGCCGATAGTTGGTGTAACTTTTAACTTTGCAGGAAATAATTTGGCTTTTTTTTAAAAAAAAAAATTTCTGCTCTTGATTTTTTTTTTTTAATTTTAATTTTCTAGCTTCACTACTGACGAAGTGAAAGCGTGGCTCCACTATCATATAATCACAAATCACAAATATTTTCTTGTTTTTCATTATTTTTAACAGGTCAAATTTGGAGATACCCTCAGGCGCTTCAATGCTCGCGTAGATGAAAATAATCAACTGGATCTTGACATGGCTAGGTTGAGGTTCAAGATATGTTCTCTTTTCAATATTCCCCTTGAAACCAATCTCGTGCTGAGATATGTTGACGAAGACGGGGATTTGGTGACGCTGGTGGACGATGATGATCTCCTTGATGTGATGAGGCAGAACCTAAAATTCTTGAAAATTGATTTACACATGATGAATGATAATGCTAGTAAAGCAAATTCAATGGCTAGTGGAAGTTCTACTCCCTTAAGGTCCCCTCGCATCTTGAATCCATTTATGGGGAATGGAAACACTACCCTTTCTGATGATTTGAAATCTGTTCCGGAGCCAGTACTTGAGTTCCTTTCTAATTTATCTCTAAACTTGGCTTCCAAGGCTGCATCTTCTAGTCCAGTGGTTGGTTCCCTTATGGATTCTATAGCCAAATTGGGACAATCCATGGGTAATTCAAACTCACGGCCTGTGACTGCATCTGTTATTGAGTCCAAAAGTGATGCTTGTAAAGAATCTGTCCCACATGTTCCAAGTTGTCCGCAGCCTCCATCTGCAGACTCACCTTCTGAAGCCAATCAACAGTTAAATGAAAATGTTACTGGAGGTGTAGCAGCACCGGTTGCTCCTGTTGATCTCAATGTTGCCCCCTCTGATTCTAATCCACCTAAATTCTCATATGTGGATGCTGTGCGAGTTTCATCTACGGCTCCTGAAGGTGATAGTGAAAAGGGTAAGAAAGCTGCCAATGACAATATGAAGTGTAAAGGTGGTAGTCCTAGGGCATCCACTAGTCAGGCAGCTCCTGGGAACTTTTCAACTCAGTCTCCACCAATTGGTTTCAGTCCTTTTGTCGAATGTCCCTTTTCTGGGTTAAGTGTTGTTGATTCAGCAGCACGTTCTTTTGAAAACCATCGGGGTCATCCATTTAAAAGGAGCTATAGTCACACTGAAGCCATGGGTGGCATGTTCCATAAGGGTGTCCGCTGTGATGGATGTGGTGTTTATCCCATAACAGGACCTCGTTACAAATCAAAAGTGTAAGAACTTTGTTTATATGTCACCAGTATTGTGAAATGGCTTTCAATGATTTTTTTGCAGAGGGTCATAACAGTTTTTCTTCTTGCAGGAAAGGAAATTATGACCTCTGCAGCATCTGCTTCGCTGAAATTGGTAATGGAACAGATTATGTCAAAATTGATCGTCCTTTACCCTGCCGTCGCCCAGGACCCTTCAAGATTCTGAATGATTATCGTCATGTATGAATGTGAACTTTTTTTCTACATTGTCGGCCTGCTTGGCTTTATGCATGTGCTGATTGTTTCTTTTCTCTTACCAGCCAATGGCACATGTTCTTAGAATGAGAAAAAATCTTATGAACCAGGTGACATCAAAGACCAAGATAGACAGCAAGTTCATTTTGGATGTTACGGTAATAGATGGTACTTTAATGGCCCCATCTACCACATTTACAAAGATTTGGCGGATGCGCAACAGTGGCACAGTACCATGGCCAAAAGGATGTCAACTTGTTTGGATTGGAGGAGACAAATTTAGCGACTCTCATTCAGTTAACTTAGAGGTTTTTTGGATTCACATCTTGCAGTTTGATCATTCCTTTAATCAATGAGCTTTCCTTGTGTTTCTTATTCTAGACTGTTTTGTCTTTTAATCTTCTGACTTCTTCATCTTCTAAAACATGCCACAGATTCCTATGGAAGGTCTACCTGTGGACAAAGAGCTTGACATTGCTGTTGAGTTTAGAGCACCAGAGTCTCCCGGTCAATACATTTCATACTGGAGGATGGCATTCCCTACTGGCCAGAAGTTTGGACAGCGTGTTTGGGTTCTTATTCAGGTAAATCAGATTTGTGGGCATTGAATTTCTTTTCAATTATTTGGCTAAGCATTGGTTACTGTTGTTTAACGGTTCTATGAAATTGCAATTATGTTTTTACCTTACACTGTAGGTGGATCCTTCACTGAAGGAGTCATTTTATGATAACTTTCAAGGCCTAAACTTGAATATGCCACTTGAAGAAAGTGGTTCCAGAGGGCCAAATAATATAGATATCAACGTTCATCCTGAAGTGGACGAGGCCTTTCTTCACTCCTGCAATTCTAGTGCTCCCGAAGAATTTGGCAAGCAACAGGTTGATGAGCAACCCAGGCAAGAGCCGGGAGAAAATATCTTTAAGGATGGAGCTAAAACTGTGGGCCTTGGTGGCTTGCCCCCAACAACGTCTGGGCAACACACCGCTATTTCCTACCCTGTTGTTGATTTTTCAGATGCAGCTCCTGTTGTTGTCTCTAATCCGCAAGCCCCTTGTGTTGGTGCATTGACATCGTCCTCCAGAATAGATGGAGATAATTCCATAGAGGAGACTCTGCTTAAGGAACTTGAGGAGATGGGTTTCAAGCAGGTTGATTTGAACAAGGAGATCTTGAGGATGAACGAGTACGATTTAGAGCAGTCAGTGGATGATCTTTGCGGTGTTTCTGAATGGGATCCTCTTCTTGATGAATTACGGGAGATGGTAAGTTGTTTTTGGACGGTATTTCATTGCATATGTTGTTGATGCCGCTTGTTCTTTTCCTTAATCTTCCGTGCCTTTTATGTTTTTAACACCTGATTAATTTTTGAATTCAGGGCTTCCGCGACAATGAAGTCAACAGGAGGCTGCTGAAGAAGAACAATGGAAGCATCAAACGTGTTGTTTTGGATTTAGTGAATGGGGAGGATCATTAGATGAAACGTCTTTCATATTTCAACGGTAGTTTTACCCCCGGTGGTCTATGGCATTCAGTAATTATTGAGTACTAAGTATAAACTCCTGAACGAGTTGGCCTATCTTATGTTCTTTTAAGTTTTTGTCAATAAATGTATATGGTATCCGACGTAGGTCGCATAATAATGCATATGTAAGTAAGTTATTTCGATTAAGCCGATCTAGATTTTCTGGGCCATGATTTCGACTCTCTTGGCTTGCGACTTCGCGTTGTGCATGTTTTCTCTTATGGCCTGGTTGTGCCTTGCATATTAATTTGCCGCATTAAACTTTCGCTCAAAATAGTTTTCCCCCGTTGGCTGATAGACAAAATTAGCTCTGTTGGATGCATGAAATTTTGACCTTAAGGTATTGTGTGTGGTTTAGGTGGTGGTCATATTCGGAACAGATCTAAACGCAAGATACATTTTCAATTAATAAAAATGGTATAACCTTGGGAAAAGAAGGGTTATGTTTTACAAGATATTTGGCTGGAAAAAAAAAAGATTATATTTTTAAGATAGATTTTCAACAAAGAAGCGGAGCTGTATATTTTTACATCTAAATAATTTTGAGAATGATTAAAATCAAAATCACCATTTGTTTTGAAAAATTATCGGATGTATTTAAAAATATGTATCGTATTATTTTTTTTAAGCAGCCAATATTGATTAACTCAATAAATTCCTTTTCTCCTTCGCTTTCTTGGCGAGATAACGGATTAAGTTCACTTTGGCATTTAAAAATAAACTAATTAATTTTCTAAGCATTTAGAATTTTAGATAGGTAGTCTGTATTCAAAACTTAGAATTTTAGATGGGTACTCTGTATTTAAACCAACCCAACTTTCTATGAAATGCTCCCTCTAGTTCTAAATGCATAAATTAATTGAGAATTTTGTTTTAACCAGATGCAAGTTTTTAATATTTCTTATCTCTCACATTTATTTATTTTTCAAACAAATATTATATAGATAATTTCTAAGGTAAATAATTAAAACGAGAAAATTTTAAAAATCTAACACATTTTTTTTATAAATAACTAATTAAAATAATTTTTTATTTATATAAATTAATTATCTAACTTTATATACAAAATTTTTACATTTAAGATGTTTGATCAAGTTCTATTTTTTAGAAAGGGTTAATAACTTCATATAATTTTTAATCCCTTCAAATTTCAAATAATAGGTTTTGGTCTTTTAAGAGGCAAAATGATTCAAATTTTTATTAGATTATAAGAACTAATGTTTAAGAAATCAAAACTTATTATTTAAAATTTAAAGAATAAAACCTAAAAATTAAATTTAAAGGATCAAAATTTTTATTAACCCTCTTTTGAAAAAATCTCGCAATAGCAACAACACTTCGGAGCTCCATGGAATTGAGGGGCGGGTCAGATTTCCATGTCCGTGATTTTCCCGCCTATTTTGAAAGGAATCGCCCCAATTGTTCCCCTCTCTCCCCGTTTCCAGAGAAAACCACTGGCAAAACAATGAGCTCTTCCATGGAGGTTACCCTGCAAAATCCCCCAGTCGACGAAACGTCCGAACAAAATGGTGTCGCCACCCAAGACCCAGCTCCTTCTCCCATGCTTTCCGAAGAGAAGGTTATCGTCTCTGGTACCATGAAATCATCCTCACCTTCTCGCTCCGCGTATAGAGATTCGTTTAGTTTCAATTCTTCCAAGTTATGATATATTTTTCGTTTAACTCTGTACCTATCTTCCTGTACCAGTCGAAGTATGTTTGAAACCTTCAAGTACAGTTCGGATCGAGGATGTCCGTTCAGCCGTTGAGAGGTCAGCCATTTTATTTGTGCTCACTGACTCCAAGCTGTTGTTTTTCAGGGAGGTTCTGGGCGCATTCTGATTTCAAAAGTTATGTTAATTGTTACTTCCCGATTAGTTTTTCCAATTCTATTATTTTGTTTATCAACTTTAGCTGTGGATAGTTTAAGACTGAACGGGAAGATTAATTACGTCTTTATCTTCTGTATTATTTATACCAAAATCTTATAACCGATATCTATGATTTTCAGGATGCTCGAGAACAGGTGTTTGAGCTATATTGATGGACCCATTTCCCTGCCTCATGACGACACGTTTCTTTCAGAAAACGTGCAAAGAATCTGTATTTGCGATACTGGTACCTCACTTTACCCCTATGTGACGTTTAATTGACATAATTACTCTTTGGTGGAAGTTAACATCCTCCAGATTTCTTATTCTACCAATTTAGAAAAAAACACGAAGATCCTCTCTTTAAATTATTTGCAAGCAGTCACTTTTATTCGGATAATAGTTCCTTGTTCTAAAGCAAACCTGGAAGCAGATCATGGGTCTATCATTGGAATCTCAAAGCACATTGTAACTGTATATAAAATGGTCAAATTATGCGAATGTTTGTGTTATTTTTTTTCCCCAAAAGACAATATGCATGACGTTTGGGGAGTTTTTCACAACACAAGTTTTTTTAAGCCTGGAGAGTTTTTGACAATCTTGTTCCCCTGGATTTGGGGCCAGATAATTTTGGCAAGACCTTTCTATCTGGATTCATTTTAGCAATAATTCAAAAAGAAATAAACGGCTTGTTAAAAGAATCCAATTTATTGTCGCTTTAAACAAGAGAGTTATTGGTTCGACGATAGATGTGAAAGTCGCTGAACTTCAAACAGAAGTGAGGAGGTCTGCTTTTCATACACGCAAAAATTGTATGGTGCACTGATCTGAAGCTACCACGTTCAATTTGTAGATGAGTCGGCGAGCAATCACAATATTCTTTTGTTCTGGCAAGTCAAGCCTGATGTGCATGTGTTTCAGGTGATACTGCTCAACTGGCTTGTTTAGTTCTCGATAGATGGCATATTCTAGTTCGACTAATATGTTCATAGAATTTGTAGCTACATGATTTCTTCTTACTTATGACTGCAACTTGCTCATATACCATCCTCATTTATTAGGGAATGAATCGTCTGGGTTAAGCATGGATTACTTTGTTCTATATAAAATATCTTTCCACAACTTTTTTCTGTCACTCTAGGTCAGAATCTCTATGTTAAACTACATTCAGTTAAAGTGCATCCCAGAGTTATCAATATGGTCCGAATTTTTCTTTGTCAGCTTAGTGAAGAAGGACCATGCGAGGATATAAGCACTGATGGCCAACCTTCCAGCTTCAATGAATGGATTCTTCCGGCAAAAGAATTTGATGGCATGTGGGAAAGGTTCATAACGAGCTTTTATTCAATTAATCGTAACTTCCAAGCTACTATCGTTTTCTTTGGATTATATTCTGGTTCTGCATTAATTTATCCTGGAACCACTGGTTTTGCAGCTTAATATATGAATCTGGTCTCAAGCAAAGATTATTAAGATATGCAGCGAGCGCTTTGCTTTTTACTGAAAAGGGCGTCGATCCCTTTCTGGTCTCATGGAACCGGTAATCTTTCAAAGTATTTCTTTAGGTTTGCATTCCCTGCTTTTGGTCGTCAATTCTGAAGCTTCATTTTACAATATTGTGCAAGTCCATGATCTTGCCCGGTGGGTAGTCAGCATGATATTTGCTCAGGAAATGATGACCAAATTTGGCTTTAGGACGTCCCAAAAATCTACGTTGTATTAGTGATTGAGCCGGGCAATTGTGAAGCGACCTCTTTCAAATTTTTTTAAATAAAAGACTTGGAGGTCACTTCTTATTACAATGTCAAGAGAACAAAAACTTGTTGATGGTGGCACTTAATTCAACCTGCTTGTCGGGACTGCTACCAAAATTGAAGAATTTGGAGCTTAAATAATATTGTTCAGGCTGTTTTATTTATAGAAAGATGAACGATAAATATTCAGTTGGTTGCCTTCTTATTAATCTTGTTCTGCTGCTGTGCTTGATTTCATCCATAAGTAACATCGCCTGTGTAGATCTCTAAGTATTGGTTGGAAGCTGATCTTTAGACTTTTTCATGAGATGAATGAACTACACAAAGTATCAGCATCAGAAGCGGTACAAACTGTTGTTAGACCCTTTCTTTCCGCCGTGTCATTGTACTGAGAAAAAGTTTAATTGTCTCTGCCTAGCCTCTTTTACGATGATACTGCATTTTGAGTTCCCTTTTTTCAACTGGTCTTCAGGCATCAACGCTACCTATGCGCCAACACACTCTTTAACACCTCGATTTAGCTTCATATTGCTGACAAGTTAGTTTTAATGCTCAAATGAAATAATCTTGAATGTGTCATGATAATTGCAGCATTGTTCTCTTACATGGACCTCCTGGGACTGGAAAGACGTCTTTATGTAAAGCATTAGCACAAAAATTATCCGTTCGATTCAATCAAAGGTGCATAAATCTACATTTCTAATAATTTCTTCAGTCTTTTGTGTGAGTGTATTCTACCAATTGGTGAAAACAATGGGTCAAAAATGAATTCACTAAGTTTCTGGTTTGAATTCATTCAGATATCCCCAGTGTCAGCTGATTGAAGTTAATGCACATTCTTTGTTCAGTAAATGGTTCTCTGAAAGTGGCAAGCTGGTATACTTGTGCGCCTTTACCTTATACTTCTGCCTCTTCCTTTGATCTACCTTTCGCTTTTCCTTCATGCATGTGCTGAATAGGAGCTATGGTGCTTGATGTGTCTGTGAGTTGCATGTTCGTTTTCTGTGTCGTGACAATTTTGGACATATCTATGACAAAACACACTTGAAAACACGTCTATCAGTGCTTAGCGGGATTCTGACCGTGTACAACCTGGAAATGAAGAAAAATTGTACATTGGTCGACCAATATTAATACTGATATTAGTACAAAAAGCAAATAACTGTTTATTTATGGCTGATTAGTTAAGGTTCTTTAACTCTTTGATTTATACAGCTAGATCTAGGGTACAAGTGGAAAAAGAGCTCAGTTCATTAGCTCCCTAAGCAAAATAAAATATTAGTGAAAATTATTCGCAAGTAAAAGACCAAATTACCGAGACAGAAGAGGAAACAACGCTGAACAGAACTTAAAACGTAAATCAGCGATCAGCTACAAAAAACATCCACACGCGAACGCACCCGGTCAAGTCTGAAGTTAGAGACTAGAAATTCTGAATTTTAGCTTTCTAGTCAGGTTTTACTTTAACATCGACTGTACATGAAAAGGCCGGATGCCAAGAGTATTGTGCCATTACATCCATTTAAGAATTTGTGATGTTCATGCGACGGTGTTAATATGTCGAAATGCAAAACTGCCAACCCAGAAAATATGCAGTATACCTTCGAGGAACTGTCTTTGTACAACTTTTGTCATATTGATAAATGATAATGTCTATATCTTTCATGGAACATTCTTATAGGTTGCAAAGCTTTTCCAAAAGATTCAAGAAATGATAGAGGAAGAAAACAATCTGGTATTTGTTTTGATTGGTGAGTCATAATATGACTTGGCTTAATGGTCACGTTACAATCACCCTTGTGCATGCTTGATTATAAATGCTTGTGATCCCGCAGATGAAGTTGAAAGCCTTGCTGCTGCCAGAAAAGCTGCTCTATCTGGTTCTGAACCTTCAGACTCTATTCGGGTAAAATCTCCCTCCCCTCCTCCGTACGGGAGTACAAGAAAGACTAATGTTCTGTTCGTCTCCTTTTGAACAAATATAAAACGTTATACAAATGTATAGATATAAAATCCAGACGTATGAGCTGTTTTTTCTTTTTGGTGTGAATTAGTGTACACTGAATCCGAATCTGCAATTTCAGGTCGTCAATGCATTGTTAACTCAGATGGACAAGTTAAAATCTTCTCCAAATGTGATAATTCTAACTACATCCAACATAACTGATGCTATCGGTGAGCCTAAAATTTCCCTCATTGACTTAGTTTATTCCTTCTTCGGTTTCCACTTCCTCTCTTCAGTGCCGGTTGGAACGGACAATTTACAAGCCGCAGATCATTCATATTTATCAGTTACGTTGCAGATATTGCTTTTGTTGATCGAGCTGATATCAAAGCATACGTTGGTCCTCCAACTCTTGAAGCTCGCTATGAAATATTAAGGTCGTGCTTGGAGGAATTGATGCGCACAGGGATCTTGACAAGTGTACAGGTGCGGAGTGTTATCGTTAATCTGCAGGAAATCCAACACCAACCTCCCCTTCCCCTCCCCCCCCCCCCAAAAAAAAAAGAAAAAGTAATCGCGCTGATAATTTGCAATCTTTATTCGTTTTCGAGGTTGTTTCATTAATCTGATGACTAAAATTATCCAACCCACACCCCACCCAAAGATAATCGCGTTGATAATTTTTAATCTTTATTCGTTTTGGAGGTTGGTTCATTAATCTGGTGACTAAAATCATCCATAATTGGTTAGGATTGTGTGAACATCAAACTTCCAAATTATGCTAATGCGAAGGAAAAGTTGAACACGCCTCAGAATCATGAAGCCGCCCAACTATGTAAACATTTACTTGAAACTGCAGAGGCATGTGAGGTAGGGACCAAAAATAACTATGAATATTTGACCTTCGCAATTTTTTTTCAATTGAACTTGAATGTTGCCTTTAATCTGTTTGCAGGGAATGAGCGGAAGGTCTTTGAGAAAGCTTCCATTCTTGGCACATGCTGCCCTTGCCAGTCCTTCAGATTGCAACCCATTTAAGTTCTTATGTACAATGATAGAAACAGCGAAGAGGGAGCGCTCTGAGCTTCCCGACTGAAATGCTCGACTGCAATACAATATGATAAATGTATTTACAGCCACAATATTCTATTTATATAACATACAATGAATGACTGATCCCGTAGCGAGTAAGCTTGCTCATAAAAAATGCTTTGACCTCAGGAAAGCCGAATCCTTTTTCTGGACTCACGAGCAAGACCAGTTAGATTGTGGACACGAGACTCTTAACCCAGATGATCCAGTATGAACAGGATGCGTATATTCCACGTTCATTTTTTTTTTGGTTACAAGGGGCAGGATCGAACCCGCACGCGCACACCCCACACACACCCATACCACTAGGCCAAACGGCCGGTGGTATATTCCACGTCCATTTGACTGCACGGCATCACATACAGGTGATCAAGCAGTTAAGGATGGCTCAACCCGAACACACTCGGGGATGGATGCCTCCACTTCGTGAGAATCAAGCTAAGCTTGCGTTCTGACAGGTCTCAATATTTTGCTCATGGGTGGTCAATATTATTAACAATACGTAAAAACAAGCATATTTTCCCTTTTTATTTTGCAATAATCTCCCAAGTCCGATTTTTAAAAAATTGCAACGAGAGGACAATGGAATGCTTATCAATTAAGGTCCACAGCTTCCTTAAAGTGATGCATTGATACTGCGACCACCTGCTTTGCTCTAAAGGGAGTAAATATGCGTAAAATGAAGTTGGAATTTAATTAGAACAATAACAAGAAGAATCACAAATATCATAGAAAAGCTTTTAAGTTGAACTAATTTAGAGTGAAATACATCCCCCTTACAATTTATTTCTTACGTAATTTCACAAGCTTCTACGTCCAATTTATTTACGAGTGTACACGAGTTGTAACAGGAACCTTAAGAAGAAAATTGCCGTTAACAGCATTAGTGATACCTCACCGCCTCTTGCAACTCATCAACGACGCCTACCATCATCACGTCATGTCTTCGTGAATTTCCAACAGGAAAAATATATAACATTAAGATCCATCCAACTTGATCAAATTTGATTACAATCTTTATCTGAAGAAAGTTTGTTACATGCTGCGGAAAATTTTTCTAGGGATGCAGAAGCAGTTGTGCTACTCTTCGCAGAACCAAAAAGTTCGCAAATTTTATTGTGCGTACGTATGTGTGGAGGGCACTTGTAAAGCAGATCTTTGGCCTCATAATGTCTGCCTTCTTTGAAGAAGGACTCAAATATGTGAAGGTAAGTTGAAGAGGACGGGTAATTTTTCACACTCAATACCTTCAGAAATTCTTCAGCATCCGTTACAGTTCCTGCCTGTGAGATATACTTCACAAAGGGTTCAGAAAATGGAGGGAAGTTATGTTGCTTCATCAAACGAAGAAGCTCTAGTGCCTCATCAAGTTTGCTGACCTCTAATAGCTTGTTAATCAGCTTCTTGTATGTAGCTTGCCAGGGAGATACATGACACTTACCAACTATCTCTAAAAGCAAATTGTATGCACCATCTATTTTCTTTTTATTGAGAAAACCATCAACAAGAACATCCAATAGATCAGCATCTGCTTCACCGCCCTTCTCAATCATCCTTGCAAAACAAAGTAAGGCCTTTTCAACTTCATTAGCAGCACAATGCCCTTGGATCAAAATAGTCCAAGTCTTGATATCAGGAATGCATCCACAAGATTCCATCTCATCCAGCACTCTACACGCTTCTTCAAGTCTTCCCACTTTACAAAGTCCAAAAACCAATTGACTGTAGGTGATGTTATCAGGCTCATAGCCATCATTTCGCATAACCTCAATGATCTTTTCAGCTTCATCAAATTTCCCAGCACCTGTCAGTGACCTGTGGACACCATCGTAGATTGCCTTGGAAAGTGTATGCCCGCAAGACGCATATTTTTTCACCACTCGATCCACTAAATCTAAATTTGGAGGATCACCTCCAGAGATGCACTTTAGAAGGACACTGCAATCCTGAGTAGATGGCTTATATGGGCCATCCATCATAAGCTCATAAAGCTTAACAGCGTCCTCAATCATCTTGTTCTTTAAAAAATTTCTAGATATTTTTACATAAGTATCAATATCCATTTCATGACCCCCACTCTTCATCTCCTCAATGATACTCCAAAACTCCTCAATTGAATCATCTCTTGCAATAACTCTAGCAACTGCATTATAAGTCACTGAGTTGTGCTCATAATCAGAGCCCTTCCCAACCCAATGAAAGAATTTGAAGGCTTTTAAAGGGCAATGCCGAAGTTCTTTCAAGACCCTTAAAACAAAATTATCAGACGGCAGAATTTTAAGTCTTGCCAGATCGTTCTCAACCTCAGGAGTCCATTCTGATCCTGAAATGACATCAACCACCTTAGCAACAACATTTCCCATTGCACTTTCCTGCATCATCCGATTATAGAAGTGGGTAAGAGCAACAGAATCACCCTCCATCTTTGCCATCTTAAGAGTCCTTAAAATTGTCACGTAAGCCTCCTGATCAATGAAAAAGCCTTTCTCCTTCATCACCCTTAGGGTTATCCAGAATTGTTTCATGGTCTGCTTTGTCGCTAAAATCCTAAGCAGTAAGCTATACATTGACGAACTTGTTATAAACAAGTTCTTATTGTTAACCCAGTTGAAGAAGCCAAAAACTTTTTCCGGATTTTTTTCAAGTTTCTTCAAAATGTATACAACAGTTTCATGCGTCATAGAGGGGCAAGATTTCTGTAACTCACCTTCCAACCCATCAGACCAATCGTTGGCTAAAAGAAGCTCCACAACAGAGTCAGGTTTTGATGATAAGTAGAGCTTTTGATTAAAGCAAGAGGGATGAAAAGCATGATACCGGGGCTCAAGGGGAGACGTATAAAGAGAGAAACGAGTCGCCAGGTGGCTCAATGATTGAGTAATGCACATTTGGCCAGCGTATAACGAATCAATGGTTTTAAGGAAACCATAAATTGCCTTCACCCCCCTCATCACTGCACGGAGGGATAACACAATTGTTACCGTGTTACATCAATAACGCCACAATTCAAAGAGGAAGAAGAAATCACCACAAGAGCAGTAAGCACAAATAATCTCAGTACACATTCTTTCATTAAATTCTTGATTTTCAATTTCAACACCAACATATAAATTGGCCGAAATTCAGAACAGATTTCGACACTTAATGGTTGGCTGTAACGTCTGAAATTTTTTCTCTATCTCAAAGTGTATGTCAAATTACATGAACAGAACTGCAGGAAAACATAACCAGACGAACCTCCAGAAATATGCTCTTAAGAATGTAGGTCGTGACATCAATTATGTGACCACCTAAAAGGCCAGATTCATATCGATGACAACCAAGGCTGTCAAAACTGGACCGCCTGGAACTGGTATCTGGTCCGGTCCGGAACAAGGCCAAAACTGGTGGAAAACTAGTCAGCACCGGTCATGAACCATTTTTTTTTTTTAAATTCTAATAACCCAAAACTATGTTATTTTGTGTTTTGATTTGTTTTTATATGTATACATATGATGATTCAATGATATTTTAGTTAATAATTGAAGTTTGTGTTGGTTTAGTTGGACTATCAAATGATTTTACTGATTTGTAATGGATAATAAATTATAAACTATTATTATAATATTGATATTATTGACTATAAATTTGACATATATAATAACAACGTTATTTTTATATACATTCTCTAAGTGAATTGTTGCCCCAATCAGTTCAATGACTGGCTTGTTGACAACATTGATGATAGAAAAAGAGTGTCTCCTGCATTTTTTTTTCTCTGAGCTATGAAACTCATACATTCTTTCAAGGTAAATAGACAACCTGACGTGAAAACCAAATGCAGCAGATATGGGGTATTCACTATTCAAATTCTAAAATCATAAATTTGTGTGGAATATAGCAGTCAAACCAATTGAGCAAGGTTAACCAAACTCAAAAGAATCGAAAATGCAAAACAGGCAGGGTGAGTAAGAGGGAGAACGAACCAGAACGGAGGAGATGCCGAGATGCAAAACTGAGAACGAGTAGACGAGCTTCACTATGAGAGAGAGACGACGGCGACCACGACAGAAGAGACTCGGTGAGCTTAACCCGAAGGGAAAGACGGAAAAGAAAGAGACGCGAAACTACGACCACGACGGAGAGGGAGATGGAGACGAGCAACCACGACGGAGAGAGATACGAGGCGCCGAGGTTGCGGAAGGGGAAGGGGAAGGGGAAGGAGATATCAGAGAAGCAAAGCAAGAGAAAGTGAAGCCAACCAGCTGGCTCGGTCCTTTTGCAATTCCATGGTAATCTGGGCTTAGGGTTCAGGCTGTGAGGTGGGCTTGTCATCCGGTAAGGGGTACGGAACAGCTCCACAAAATCATTTGGATCCGCATAACCGGATTTGTTTTGATGAAGGAAAGTATATTTTTGTCCTTCACTTTTAACATTATTTTTTTGGGTTAAGGTGCAATTTTAACAACAAAATTTACCCTAAGGAGCACTGGGCACCATAAAATTTATTTGGGTGCAAAAATATACATGAAGTTGTCAAAAGGGAGCATATGGCACCATGACGTTAACGTTTGTCAGTTTACCGTTAGAGGGGCCCAGAAAGTCAGTTTTAAGGTGCATTTTTAACAACAAAGTTTGCATCAAGGGGCATTAGGCATCATGAAATTTACTTGGGTGTAAAAATATACATGAACTTTGGAAAAGGAAAAAAATAACAAAATTCTTCAACTTCCATAAACATCCATTAATTTTATTCTTTTCAGTCTCACCAAATACTATATTTTCTCTCTATAAATTTCTACTTCTAACCCGATCCATCTTTCTCTCATCATAGTCAACACGCACACTCTCTCTGTTATGTCGTTTTCTGAGCCTCCAAGCCTTTTATATGTATTTAAGCAAAACACATCTTTCCCTTTTAGGATATGAGGTTCATTACTTGCACCCGAGTACTACCTCTAGTTCTTAATATAGGATACAATAGACTAATTTGAGGAGATTAAAATAAATAAATAAATTACTTTAAATATTATATTATTTATTTATTTGACGCAATAACATATAGTACATGATCTCTCTAAAATATTTATATGCATCATTAAATTATATATTAGTTTACAAGCCAAGAAAATTAATTTGGAGAAAAAGCAATAAATATAATATGTTAAAGTTATTTATTTATTTATTTTTAATCTCCTCAAATTAGTCCATTGCATCCTATATTAAGGATTGGAAGTAGTACTCAGGTGCAAACAATAAACCTCATATCCTAAAAAGGAAAGATGTATTTTGCTTAAATACATATAAAAGGCTTGGAGGCTAAGAAAACGACATGACAGAGAGAATGTGCGTGTTGACTATGATGAGAGAAAGATGGATCGGCTTGGAAGTGGAAATTGATGGAGAGAAAATATAGCATTTAGTAAGACCCAAAAGAATAAAATTAATGGACATTTATGGAAGTTGAAGAATTTTGTTATTTTTTTTCTTTTACAAAATTCATGTATTTTTTGCACCCAAGTAAATTTCATGGTGCCTAATGCCCTTTGATACAAATTTTTTTGTTAAAAATGCACCTTAAAACTAACTTTCTGGGCTCCTCTAACGGTAAACTGATGGATGTTAACGGCATGGTGCTAGATGCTCCTTTTTGACAACTTTATGGTGTCCAGTGTCCCTTAGGGTAAACTTTGTTGTTAAAATTGCACCTTAACCCTTTTTTTTTTTTTTTTTAAGAATCACTTTTAACATTATTGGCAATGCATTACAAAGACTATTTTGAATTTCATACAAATGAAACATGCAAAAAGACGTTAAAATTATCTTATTTTATTGCATTTTTATATTTAAAAAATGCTCACTGAAACGTAGTTTGAAATCCTTTTCAGGGAAACAATTATACTCTGTAACTTCCACTTAACAGGACTTTTAGACCATCATTTAATTGATATAAACTTTTAAACCAAAGTAATTTATAATTCATGAGCACTATTATTTATTTTAAAATTTTTAAAAATAACAGATATGGGTATTACTCCTATATTTTATGGATTTTTGTAATTTTTTCCTCAACAATCAACATTCATAATGTGAACTTAAAATGGGGACAGAAAGATATATTCTGTCAGAATACTCACCTGAACTATAAAAATATTGACATTCTAACTCTACTCTAATTGTACATTGACATGGTGGAGGCCAGATTTTAATGTTGGACAGTGAACTAAGTTAGAGCATACTCCTCCGATCCTTAATATAAGACCCATTTAACTAATTTGATTAGATTAAGGAAGTTAGATAAATTAGTTAATTATAAGAAAAGTGACACATTTTTCCTAAAACACCATAATCATCTTTTTAATACCCCTCTCCCTCTTCTATTTGATTATGGTGAGGGAGTATCTATAGGGGTAATTTAGAGAAATTAATAAATATGAGAAATGGATATTATATTTAAGACCAAAATCAACTCAAGAATTGGGTCCTATATTAAGGACCGGAGGAGTATAAACTTTGGCAGCAAAAAACCACCTAAACATGCAAATCAACACAACAAAACTACCAACTTATGCAAGCGTGGATACAACATAAGCAAAGAGGACAATTCAACTTTTAAGTAATATTGTAATGATGATGATTAGTTTTTCAGGATAAGTTATGATAATGACAGAGTGAGTGGTAGTCTTAGTCTTAAAACATGTTCAATTAAGATCAATCATTTTTATTATAAAAAATACTGTTTTTTTCATTTATACACAGTCAGAAAACACTTCCTTCCGACAAAGAGAGGGTGAAACATTAATATCCTCTCAACCAGCTGAGCTCGCAGTTGCCTTTCAGGTTTACTCAAGTCGATTCGCCAAATGGTTTTTAAAGCATTATATAATTATGTGCAATATACAACATGATATCATATAATTATATCTTTTAAGTAATTTTGTTATGTATGTATTTCCTATACTCATATTTGTATCAAGCATTAAATTGTAAAACTAGCATCATATGAGCTATGAACTATGTATCAAATGGGAATATTGCGCGTACGTTGTTATAGCGTATTAATTTGTGAGCTTTGGAGAAGTACTAGATTATTCATGACACAAACATACGACACAACAAAATCGTCATCTGAACCGCCATTAGTAATCACAAGCATCTATGATTAATTAAAGTTTAAGACGATGTTTTTCAATTAATCAATGGGCGTATGATTTGGGTTTCCAAAACGGCAAGATTCTTATCATTTTGATTTGATGAGTGAGAGAAAGAGAGAATGTTGGAAATTAAACAAGAAGCACCAGCTGGGAGAACAAGTGGTTCCGAAAATTGTATAAACTTCTTGGGGCCAAAGCCAGCGAAAGATAAAAGCAATCACAAAAGCCAACAACTTGAAGCAGAACTTTCCACAAATTAAACCACCTTTTTGAAAATGCTCGGCACAAGTTGCTAGTTTGCCCACCTCTTTATCCCGCTTCAACAGTTTTTTGGCTCTTGGGTTATATGATAAAATTCTATCCATTTTGATATAGCCATGCGCAAGAGAGAAGTCTAGTTTACAACCCACACACACACACACGTCTCTATCAATCTCTTTTTAAATTTAGGTTCTTCTTTTCTTTGCATTCCCCCTGGAACGTGAGGACGTGATGGGTCTGTACATTAAAGTGGGAACGCATGTGCATGTGAAAATATTGAGATTAGGCTGCACAATCAGCACACTGCGCACTCATCGCTTTCTCTGTTTGTGCCCTGAGAATTGAATAACAAGTTATAGTTACCTCATGCATATATGCACATTGCCTGGCGGGTGTCAAACTGTCAAATCACTTTTTTTTTTTTGAGAAAAAGAATTATCATTGTTATTTTTGAAATGTAGCTCCAATATGGATAAGTTTTGCTGATGTTTTTAATTTTTTATCTCTCATTTAATTTTCATGTCATTATGAAGTTGGATAATGCAAATTGCAAACTACAAACATGGCTTATTTATGTATAGTGCTTCCATTTCCATCCTCCTCCTCCTCCTCCTCTCGCTGATTGAATGACGTGTCCCTTCTTTTGCTGCTGATTCTTTTGTAATCAATATAATGGCGTGGTTATTAGTCTTGGATTTTCATTCTGCATGGACATAGATCGCATTTTCTTCTTCTGTCCCCAAATACTTTTATGTCTGTGTTCTATGGTATATTTCTCTGATACGGATAATCCTTCTATAAATAGGAAAATTATTATTTGCAAATTACTCTTTTTGTTCTCATCATTACAGGGTCTGTTGCAACTTGTAAATTGTAAGATATTAATAGATGGTTTAGTTGAATGCTTTACTTATAAATTATAATACTCATCAATAGATGTTTCTGGGAGAATCATATCCCAAAAGCTAGTCATTGGAGGTGACAAATCCAAGATCTTATAAGACTCTCTTTCAAGGAAATACGCCTAATGTAGGACTTACAACTTAAATACAGATGAAATACTATCAAAGGAAAGTTAATTCATAATTAGATAAGGAGACATGCATTTGTGGATTGATGATCTCATATATCATTATTCCCTTTCTTTGCATTTTGTCGAAGATATACGTTGAATAGAGTAATGTGAAAGTAAAATGAGAGAAACTCTCATTCACACCTCACTCCCTGTAATAATCAACGATTTGTAGTATCCCGTGTCGGCTTTATCATATAAACAGTTTCTTTCCAAAACCTGAAGCAGTCTCCAAAATCCTGGACTATTTGTCGAAGGACACTTCAGTTTTCAATAGAGGGTAGGGCTCAATTATGAGCTGTATTGACTTGAAACTGTGATATATTTGTAACCGATCGACGCACGAATGCATGCATTTCTGGAAATTATTTGAAACAGAAATGTGCATGATCAGACCCCACAGAAACTGCAGCTAGAAACAGTGGGAGATTAATTAAACTTTGGTGAGGATCGATCCAAAAAGTTGTCTTTATAATAATTTAATGTTACAAGTCAGAAAGAGGGGAAAAAGAAAGAAATGCTTCAAGGTCCTTTTCATTAGAACCGACCTTTCAGCCTAAGGCTTCGCCTTTCGCTTGTCTTTATTATCTTTTTCTATATTTTCTGCATGCATCTGTCCAGGATTTTGATTGCCTTTATTACTTTCCTTTGTGTGTCCCAACCAATCAAACTATGGTTTATTTTCTTCCAATGGTGAAAAGGCGTTCTAGTTAAAATAATGGACGACTTTTTTATGCTTTCCAGAGTTTTCGTTTCGATTCTTTGAAGTAATGGGATAATATGGGCCTTATTTGATCTTTTTGTTTGTTTGTTTGTTTTGACAATAGTTTTGTGAAATTAATCACTTAAAATCAGTTTTGAAAATAGGAAATCAAATAAGGTAATTTTCAGTTCATAAACTTAGGAAGATTTAAAATCTAAAATTATATTTTCCTTAAAATAATTACAACTCCTTGTTCGCAACAAACATGGCAAGTTGCAAAGATTAAAAAAATAAACGAGTTTGTGGAAGAACAGAGGTCTAGTGTTGTTGTAATATAATAAGAAAATGCAGGTCTTTCTGGCAAAAAAAGAAAAAGAAAAATGAAAGTCGTGCATGTGAGAGAAATTCATTAATAAAACTTGGAAAATTTGGGAAAAGGATGGCAATGTCATTTAACTAGTAACATTTTGGAGTTGAGAGAACCGAGACACAAGAATAAAGGAAAATCCACGTGTCGGTTATCAATCGCGAAGCTTTTGTGTGTTGGGAAAGCTTTCAGAGTGTCAGACACCAAAGTATGAGTGAGCAAAGCCATCGCCAGCCAATCAAAAGCTGCTGACGGAGAAGCAAATCCTCTCTTCGGGCGTTTTCTTCTCTGGCCACTGCTTGTTTCTGACGAACGACGCCGCCACCACCATCATTGAACTCTGCCTTCTCGCCGGAACTGACAGCTGATGCTATGGACTTTGACTTCAGGTCTTTCGGTCTTCATCCTGCCAAACATCTCTCTGCTGTTCAAGCTGCTCGCCTTCACTCTGGTACTTCCTTTTTTTCACACTGTTGTTTTTTTTTTTTACTGTTAAGCATTTCTGGTATGTCGTGTTCTTTGGTTCGACTCCCCCCCCCCCGGCTTCTCGGGATTCCCTAGTCTTGTAATCCTCTCGTCCTTCTTGGGGTACAAGTGAATTTGGTTTAGCTGAGCCGAGCACAGTACAATGTATTCGACGTAGAAGTCGTACCATGCTCTCCTTCTAGATAAAGGACCTAATTTAGGAAAAAGGGTGCAGACTTTGCGATGTTGCTTTTACCACTTTCCAGAAGTAACTGCAGATGCTATTGATCCAAGATATAGATGGCTTCCATTGCTCTTCGTTTTTCGCTTTTAATTAATTAAACCAGTAGTCAATGCTTTGGATACGCGCATTTAAGGTT
>NW_021634922.1:0-52516 GCF_004799145.2 Neltuma alba | reverse complement strand
TTCAGAACAAATTTGTATTTTAACAAAACTTTCAAGTGCTTAGTGCTCTTAAATAAAAAATTTTTAGACAATTTTCACCTTATACTAATGCAAAATGGGGGAGCGCCACAGTTGAATTGTTTAGTTGGTAAATGTTTTTTTTCCCCCTCCAAGATGATATATTTCAGTGTCATCTACTTTGTTTTTTTGACGTTGCTTATCATAAGTATGTTTACACAAATTAAAATAAAACTCATTTTCATATATTTATTTCATATACCACAGATCACAAATAAAAAAAATTACTTTTGAAAGATGCAAGCCATTCTAAACAAACTTTGAGTAGGTGATGGTGGTTAGACATGACACTTCTTTAAGGAGACACTATAGTGTCAAAAAAAAAAAAAGCTACACAAACAACAATGTTTATATGCCCATAACACTTTAAAATAAGTATGGCCAGGTGTACCCAACATCTCAATTTTTTTAGTAATACAATTTTACTATAGTGTTTAGGGTCAAATTAAGGGTAAAATTATACCCAAAAAGATCATGGGTACAGTTGTACTACTAAAAAGATTAAAGTGTTGGGTACATATGAAAAATCAGATCAGGAATAAAATTGTATCTTTCCCAAAAAATATTTATTCACTTTTAATAGTTGTTTGTGACATATTAGTGTTTGGAAATACCTTCAAAAATTATTTTTGTGCTTTATAAGGTAAATTTTCTCATATATTCATCTCATACAACATAAAATTACTTAAAATAACCTAAGTTAGTAAATTAAACACCATACTTCTACTAAATGCTTACGGGAGAAAACATGTAAATTAAAGCACAATTGTCAATAAGTTACTCTTTTTTAATTGGGTCAGCAATGGTAGCCCATTGATTGGTGTACTTTACTATGGGCTAAATGGGCTTAGTATTCTGAGCTTTCAGCATGGTTTTGGATTTTTATGGCCCACTGAAAAGCCCAATGAATGTCAGGTAAAGGAAGGTGTTATTGACTCGGCTAAGCGGCTAAGCCGATTAACGTGGCTGTGCAAAAGCCGAAGCGAACTGAGCCGAATAGTTTTCAGGATGCGATTGTCTCCTGAGACTCGACCGAGCAGCACAATACTTCGATAAGATAAGGATTTAAAACCTCACCATTCATTTCCCTCCTTCCTCCTCTCAAGAGCACAGAGTAAGCTCTATCTTCTCAACCCAGAAATTAACTTACTTAGAAAACCAATACTTTCTCGCCTTTTCTACAGTTTTTTAAACTTGTAAACTTTAAGTTTCTATGATTTTTTTTGGCCCTTTCAAGCTTCTGCGGTATCGGTTCCTCGTCTTGTACCTAATGGGCCTTTTCTTTTTTTCCTTAAAGTTTGTTGTTTTTATCTGATTTCTCTAGTACTCTGTTCCTTCTTGAGCTTGAATTTGATATATACTCCTCCGCGCAGCTCAATCCATTGAATTTAATTTCCCTTTAATGCAAAAGGAATGTGAATTTTGCAAAGGAAGCGGCTTTAATGCCTCCCCGGTTTATATTAACTTGAAATGTGCTTAAATTTGTTTTATCCGAATTTGCAATCTGATTATGTTTGTACGTAAGTAGTGGAGGTTTAGGATGTTATAGAGTGTGTTTTCTGTTTGTAATTGCCGTATATGGTTTTTAAATTCTTACACTATTATTTACCCTCATTGATATTTCGTAATTAATAAGGTTATTGTGGTTTTTCCGTTTTCCCTGAGCTTACTTGGAATTCTGAGCTTTCAATATTTCAGTTATTACATCGATGACAGGAAGGATAATACAGACAAACCATCATATTTAGTATTTTCCATGTAGAATGTATACTTCCATTGCAGCCTTCTCAAATTGAAGTTGATATTGCGATAATTTTTATGGAGACATGTGAACTGTGATGTAGTTTTTGTCTATCTTCACTGATATTTTGTAACAATTTGGTTATATTTCCTTTGCCCTTTTCTGATGGATGTGGTGGAGCCTACAATGGTTTTAATGACAATCCATTATTGCATCATATTATTGTGACCGTACTAATAGGCATATAATTGTATATTATTGCTTTTGGAACCAAGATAACTGATTTTGCCCCCAAATCTCATTATTGATAACCATATTGGAGTCACCTAACTAATTCATTACTAAAGCTTGTGCTGATTTTTCTACCAAAAAAAAAAAAAGCTTGTGCTGATTTTTCACGTCATATTTCTTGGCAGGTGACATGGAAATGTGCTGATTCTGAGACATAATAAGTTTTGCATTTCAAGTCGAGATGAATCCTGTAATACCATGCTCCACGGGCATTGTTTCATTTATCCCTGGAAGTGCATTTTCTGCAAGGAAAAGTGAATCTTTAACAAAACTCAATTTTTCAAGGAAGTCTGTGAAACATGAATCATCAACACCAAGGTTCCTCTTACCTCCATTTGTTTCCATTGGACTGATTTCAAAGAGCCAAAGGATACTTTCATTTAATAAAAATTCTAGAACCAGTACATCAGCTACAGAAACAGATATAGCCATAGAGGAAGCGGATTCACCTGCTGCAAATGATGACTCTACTGAAACTTCTGAAACTCCTTTAGATGAAGTTGGTACAAGTGAAGATTTGTCTCCTCAGTCCAATGCCAGTACTTCTTCAGCTAAAGCCAGACGTTCCAGACCTGCTCGGAAAAGTGAGATGCCTCCTGTAAAGAATGAGGATTTGATTCCTGGAGCAACTTTTACTGGGAAAGTAAAATCAATCCAGCCATTCGGGGCCTTTGTTGATTTTGGAGCCTTCACAGATGGCCTTGTTCATGTTTCAAGGTTGAGTGATAGCTATGTTAAGGATGTTGCAAGTGTAGTTTCAGTAGGACAAGAAGTGAAGGTGAAGCTTATTGAAGTGAACACTGAAAGTCAGCGTATTTCTCTCTCTATGCGTGAAAGTGATGACATTGGTAAGTTGCAGCAACAAAAAGATGGACCAGTCAGTTCAGAGAAGGCTGGACCTGGGAGGAGGAACACATCAAAGCCCGGTTCAAAGAGAGATGATTCAAGAAAAAGCACCAAGTTTGTGAAGGGGCAAGACCTGGAAGGTACGGTGAAGAACATGACCAGGAATGGGGCTTTTATATCTCTTCCTGATGGAGAGGAAGGCTTTTTACCCATATCGGAGGAGTCTGATGAAGGATTTGAGAGTGCTATGGGAAACTCTTCACTGCAGGTTGGTCAAGAAGTCAGTGTGCGGGTTCTGCATATCTCAAGAGGACAAGTAACATTGACTATGAAGAAAGAGGAAGATATAGCACAATTGGACTCACAGCTTAGCCAAGGGGTTGTCCATGTTGCAACAAACCCTTTTGTTTTAGCTTTCCGCGAGAACAAAGAAATTGCTGCATTTTTAGATGAGAGAGAGAATGTGAAAAAACCGGTTGAAAATACATCAACAGAAGAAATCAAAGAAACTGTCCTGCAACAGGAGACTGTAATTGATGTCCCTGAGAAGGAAGGCAGCTTGTTGGATGATGCCACTGAGAAGGAAGCAGCGGTGACCTCTGGTGGTTCAGCTCCTGAGGGGGATTCATTTGTTTCAAATCAAATTGTTGAGGAAGCAGCTCAAACTGATGTTGGAGCTAGAAATGCTGAAACTGACTCACCTCTTGAAATTGCTAATGAAAATTTAAATGATAAAACTGAAAAGGATAGTTCTGAAAGTCAGTTGGATGCAGAGGCCAGCTCATCAGATGCTGAATCCACAGCTGATATAAGTAATGAAACAGACGCAATAAGCAATATCTCTAGCTCAATCTCCAGTGCAGATGGTGCCTCTGAGAATAAAGAGAATGTGACTTTCGGAAGTCTGGCTTCTGAAGGAGATGGTGCATCAACTGCGAATCAAATTATTGAGGAAGCTACTCAAACTGATGCTGCAGCAAGCCATAGTATAACAGACTCGCCTCCTGAAACAGATAATGAAAATGTGGTAGAAAGTGGAGCTGATCTTACCGTTGTGAAGGATGAAAAACAATCACAAACATCTGATGCAGAGGAACAATCTGCTACTGCAGCACCGGCTGATAATGATGGAATTGAACTTAGCCCTGAAATAAATGGCAGTATTAAAGGGTTGGAATCAGATATTTCATCTAGTAATGCACCAGCTCCCCTGGAAACAGCAGGTTCATAGTATTCCTGCACTCCCATTTGTATAAATCTGTGTGCATATTCCTCTGTGTGTGTGTGTGTGTTTTCCATGTTTAATTCACCTTTGCGTGTGGAAAATGCTAATAGTACGTCCACATCCAATTGGAAACTAACATTTATTTGGTGCCATCAACTTTGGCCAACGAATCAAAACTAGTAAGAAGAAGATTTCTATATATGGCTCTTGTTTTGTCTTTAACATTTATATTATTAAATGTTGCATGTTTGTGGCTTCCAAAGATATGGTTGACTTGGTTTGTTTAACTGAAGCAAACTAACCAAATTATACTCGTCATACCTAACAAGAAGACCAATTGTTAATTCTCCCTCTATAGGTGGAACGGGTGATAATGATCAAGGCCTATCTTCTGATTCTGCTGAAGTTGTAGAAAATTCAGTTGATGAGCCAAAAGAAGTACAAGAAGAAGCACCTGCCACTGAGAATGAAAATTCTTTTGCCTCACAAGTTGAAAGTAAAGATGGTGGAACTGGTGTTACTGCTTCAGAGCAAGGCTCGAGCAAAGGTTTATACTTCTTTGCATCCTATTGCATGTGTTCAGAAGATTTAAATTTCAGAATGGCATATTTTTTCTTTACAATTTCAAAATTTATTTTTGAAACTTTGTGGATAAAGTGGACCTTATGATGCAGATATGTGGTTGCAGTAATCTTGTTCTACAGTAAAGTTGCTTTTTATGCAATGTAATCTTTTCGTTTTTTCCTTCACATTTTTTCTTTAATATATGTCAGAATATTTTATTAGCTATATTACCATAAGGTATAATTTTTGGGGATTAACTAAATGGGAGTCATGAACAACACGTAGCTTCATTGCCATTCCCGGGTTTTCCATTCAGCTGTTTCTTTTTCCTGGCTTTCCTTTCTCTGTTTCATGGGATTGGGAATAATCTCATAGTAAATTTCTTTTCCCTTTTCATTGATTGCAGCAACCATATCACCAGCTCTTGTTAAGCAGCTTCGGGAAGACACCGGAGCTGGAATGATGGATTGCAAAAAAGCTCTTTCAGAGACTGGAGGGGACCTTATTAAAGCACAGGAGTACCTCAGGAAAAAAGGCTTAGCTAGTGCAGAAAAGAAAGCAAGCAGAGTCACCGCTGAAGGAAGAATAGGATCTTACATTCATGACAGCAGGATTGGTGTTTTGGTTGAGGTAAACTGTGAGACAGATTTTGTCTCTCGAGGAGAAATTTTTAAAGAGCTTGTTGATGATATAGCCATGCAAGTGGCAGCGTGCCCTCAAGTACAATATCTTGACGTTGAAGAGGTTCCTGAAAGTATTGTGAACAAAGAAAAAGAAATAGAGATGCAGAAAGAGGATTTATTATCAAAACCAGAGCAGATAAGGGCAAAGATTGTTGAAGGCCGGATAAGAAAAAGGCTCGAGGAGCTAGCATTGCTTGAGCAGCCGTATATTAAGAATGATAAAGTGGTAGTAAAGGACTTGGTCAAGCAGACTATAGCAACCATTGGAGAAAATATCAAAGTTAAGAGGTTTGTGCGGTTCAATCTTGGAGAGGGCTTGGAGAAGAAAAGTCAAGATTTTGCTGCAGAGGTGGCTGCACAAACTGCTGCAAAACCCGTGCCTGCACCTGAAAAAACACTACCTGATACTGCTGAAGCCAAGGAACCAGAGCAGAAGTAAGCAGTTCTACAAACTCTTATTGCTTTAGGTGAATGCATTAGATGAGGTATTCAGCACTAATGGTACAAAATTTACCATAAAGAATGAATCAACCAGTCATATGCCAATTCCATTTCTGTTATTTGTAATGTGCTTGCTCATTATTGTTAGTTATAAAATCGAGCATAGAAGAGGAGAAATTGCCCTAACTTTATTTCTATATCCTATTATAACTCAACATTCTGATACAGGCCACCTGCAGCAGCGGTCTCTGCTGCATTGGTTAAGCAACTTCGAGAAGAAACCGGTGCAGGGATGATGGACTGCAAGAAAGCCCTTGCTGAAACTGGAGGGGATCTTCAGAAGGCTCAGGAGTACCTAAGAAAAAAAGGTCTCTCATCTGCTGAGAAGAAATCCAGCAGGCTGGCAGCTGAAGGCAGAATAGGCTCGTACATCCATGATTCACGCATTGGTGTTCTAATCGAAGTGAACTGTGAAACTGATTTTGTCGGTAGAAGCGAGAAATTCAAAGAGTTGGTTGATGATCTTGCTATGCAAGTTGTGGCTTGCCCTCAAGTGCGGTTTGTATCCGTGGAAGATATTCCTGAGAGTATAATGATCAAGGAAAAAGAAATTGAGATGCAAAGAGAGGACATTCTTTCAAAACCTGAGAACATCAGAGAAAAAATAGTTGAAGGAAGAGTCTCAAAGAGGCTTGGAGAGCTTGCTCTTCTAGAACAACCTTTTATTAAGGATGACAATGTTCTAGTTAAGGACTTCGTGAAGCAAACAGTAGCTGCAATTGGAGAGAACATTAAAGTGAGACGTTTTGTACGATTCACTCTTGGAGAGACAACTCAAAGTGAAACAACCACGCCAGCACAAGGTGAAGAATGACTTAAAAGAATAAATGGAAACATGGGAATTCACTCTTTTGATATAACAGCAATGTGATTCTTTGTAATTTCAATGTGTAGTCGGCGTCGAGCTTTTGTACTAATCTGTATCTATTATAGATACACGAGGACTACTTTTTCTGTACTATTATTTATATGTTGTAAACTGAGCAAAGGAAAACAAACTAGGTGGATGCAGTTTTGGATTATTCGTTTCATTATTATTAGTTCTTGATCCTATATCCAATTGCTTAAGAAAAAGTTCCCAAAGTAAATTAGTTTTAATCTGTATTGTTTAGGAGTTGTAGCTCCCAAGTCCTATCCAAGTAACTGAGCTTGTTTTGGGGAAGAGGTTCTGGGGATTTTCACCAGCACATCAATTTTCTGGTATTTTTATTTATCAATGCGAATATATGACATTAGGCTTCAAAAGTTCAATACCGTGCGCTTGCATGAACATGCAAAATTTTTTTTAATTAATATAGAATTAAGAATAAACTATTAGTTGTTTAAAATGAAAAACGAAATAATAGTGTTAAAAAAAAGTCAATATTGACGCATAGATGTAAGAATACCCATTTATTACATGGGTTAACATCATTACTACTCTTTACAATTTGATCAAATTATTTTCAAATAGCTAGTTTTGATTCTTATAGTTTCGTAAAAATTTGATCTGAGTTTAAGTATGGAGAGCGAAACCAAAACTTGTTAAAAGTATAATCTAGTCATTAAAACTCCCTATAAAATTAACAATGGTATTAATCTTTTTACTTTAAAATGAATATGTTGATTTGACTATTTACATTAAGAAAATCTCGTAAAGAATTTCACATTTTCCCAGCACAACAAGTTGAAAAAATGGGAATAAATCCCTTATTGAAAAATTAATTCACAAATAAGACTTGAGGGCTTTGTACAATTTAACTTCTATTATGTGCGACTTAACTTTCTTTGTGTGCAATAATCTTCTTTTGCGTGATGTGCAACTCAATTTCTCTTTGTGCAAATAAAATTATTTTATGTGCAAGTCATTTTCCTTATGTGCAAACTAATCCCTTATATCCAAATAATGTTTTGTGCAAACCATCTTTCTTTTGTGCAACTTACCTTCTTTTTTGTGCAACTAATCGTCTCTTATGCAATCAATTATCCTATGGACCATTTGCCAATTAAATTTGTAATGAGGAATTTATCCTCAATTTTCCCTAAAAAGTTCACATAAATTTTGCTAACTCCAATAAAAATGCAAGAGACGGATAACAATTTTATAAAGATTAGAGTTAATTATTTATAATAAATTTATATTAGTTTTTTAAATATCTTTTCAATCATTTACATGAGAAATAAACCTCAGATTTTTTTTTGCCAAAGAGATATTTTTATTACTAAAGAAAACTGAACAACAGACTCAAAAAAACACAGTACAAATATTTAAAATACTTACAAAAAAAACACTAAAGTTATTAACAAAACAACAGACTCAAAAAAATAGAAACATACAAACCCCAAAAAAACATACAGACTAAAAAAGAAGCAAATACAAGCAAAACAAAGACCACAAAAATACAACAAAGGCTCAAATTAGACTAGTTGACACCTCTTCGAATAGCAGTAGGACTCTTAACACTAGGAGGAGCACAACTAGAATCTGCAACATTAGACATCTGACCAAGTGAACTTGACACCAAATTCCTGCAACCATTCATGTCACTTAATAAAATCTCATCCAAGAGAGGTGTTGCTGCCAAAAGCCACCTGTTGGGTATCAACTCTCTTCTGTAAGCAGCTGCCAAATGATCTGCAGCACGATTACCTTGGCGTCCAACCAAGGAAAACTTTATACCTGGCCTATCCCAATTGTTCCAAGAATCTCTTCAAAGATAGGGACACTTTGCCATTTCAATCCTGCGGCAGAAAGATTAATAAGATGGTTAAATAAAATTTCACAATCAGTTTCAATAAAAATATACCTTTCCTTGAATCTACTAGAGATCAAGATGGCTTCTTTTGCTGCTATACATTCAGCTTCCAGAGCAGTATAAGCAAAACCCTTTTTCCCAAAACCACCCAGAAAACAACCATTGCTATCTCTGCAGACAATGCCTATACTAGCACTGCTTGTTTGTGTCACAAAGGAGGCATCAAAATTTATTTTAATAGAACCAGTGGTAGGAGCCATCCAGCAAAGTCTTCTTTCCTTCTTCTTTATACTTCTAGCAGCTGAATCACCATCAGCAATCTCTCATCAACCAGAGGAGTAGACACAGAAATAACATGGCCTGGAACAACCGGGGTGCCATTAAAAATCCAATTACACCTTGATTTCCAGATTTCCCAACATATACCTGCAATAAGGGATTTATTTTCATCACTCAGTATTTTATTGTCAAGGACCAAATCTACAAACCATTTTTTAATGCTAGTGATCTGTGGACCATCAATCCTTAGGCAGAGAGCGTAACCAAACCAGCATTTTTGAACCCAAGGGCAAAGCAATAATAGGTGCTCAATTGTTTCAGGCTGTTCACCACAGATTGGGCATAAATCAGAGTGAGAGCATTTTCTTCTAAATAAAGCTGCCTTTGTGGCCAAGGCATTGTTCAACATTCGCCACAAAGAATGTTTGATCTTAGAGGAATGCTCAACTTCCAAAGACTAGTCCAGTGCCTAGGAAGAATCTGAAAGGAACTACCAGGAGAGGCTACTACGCTGTTCATCTCATCTAAAGCTGAATGATAACCAGATTTAACGGTATATTTCCCATCATGGCACTTAAGCCAAATTGCTTTGTCCTTTCTCCAGCAATGAGGAAGTCTTATCTGCAGAATTTTTTCTTTCTCAACCAACGAAATCTTACCATCATTAGGACTTAAATCCCAATTTCCACTTCTAATTAGATTAGCAACTTTAGCCTTTTATTCATCATCTGAAATCAACTCATTACTTAATTTCCCAGTCTCCAAACCTGGCACCCATCTATCAGTCCAAATGCTAACACCCTCTCCATCACCGATTCTCCAAAAAAGATTTTTCCTTAAAAGATGAAAACGTCACACGGTATGTGTAATTCATAGGACTGTTTGAGCAAAGATATAAATTTTGGGGGACAAATTGAATGGAGATTTTACATTTACCCCTATTTAGATGGAAAGAAAAATTAGGAGAAAAGAAAATAGATAAAAGAGAAAGTTGGAAAGAAAATTATTCCACTTCTCTTATTTAGATGGATGAGAGAACACAAAAAGAAAATAAAATGAAGATATTTAAATAACTAAAATACCCTTACTCTTATATCAAAATATATTATATAAAAAAATCAAATTAAATATTACAATGGAAAAATCATATCAGCATTAATATCATCAAATGAGTTAAAGTCAATTATTTGGTAAAGACATATTTTTATGTTGTCATATCTTAAAACCAAATAATTTAGCAAATCATTATTTTTCAAGGTGAAAAATAAAAAGTGGATAACTTTTAAAGTTAAATATAATAAAAGAAAATAAATAAATTATACATGATCTAATATCACTTAAAAAACGAATAAAATCTAATATACAAACAAAAGAGTATAATAACTTGATCATGGAATATTATAATACTATTACTAATAATACTATTACAATTAATCATAATACTTATTATACAATAAAATGTTCAGCATCATGATCATGGAATATTATAAACAAAATGACGAATATTTCGTTTACATCATAAGCATCATGACCAAAAAAAAGCCTATGTTAGCCAAACAAAAAATGGCCAACATGACACTGTATTAGAAATATCATGGCAAAAGGTAAATGTTTCCTAAATAAAAAAAGCCAACATGTCACCACATTACAAAAGATCTAAGAACCAAAAAAGTCAAACACCATATCTATACCTTTTTCACCGAATCCCAATATCAGTCATCAACCTGAGTAATGTTTGTAATCGCATATGAGCTGGAACCCCAAAAAACATTAATTTGCATCTTTCTTCATTACACAAGAATACATAACATTTTAGTTTCTCTTCTTCAGACTTTCCAATTTCCTCAATTGTGGCTCGCACTTCTCCTTCACTATAATGAGGAGGCCTATTCTTTTCAAGTATTGAAAGACCCTTCTCAACAACTTGAGCATGCTTCTCAGCAACTTGAAGATGCTTCTTTGCAACTTAAACCAACCTCTTAGCAATAACGTTGCTATATTGCATGACGTCAACTAATTTCTTTATTTTTGATGTCATTTTTTCACACCTTTCTTCAATGTATTCAATCATTAAAGCCTTGCGTTTTTGTCCTCTAGATAATGTAGATGTTGCTTATGCTCCATATGTTGGGCTACACTCCAAATTAACCTGTGAGTTTGGTGACTCACATTTTTGTGTGTCTCTTTTAATTGTTTTTTGAATATTCTCCTCATGCTCTCTCTTTCAACACTACCATAACTTATAGGCCTATCAATTAGGGTTGCCATCTCTGCCAACAAATACATTGCATGTAATATAACAAACAAATTGTAGAACACTCATTCACCTATGACATTCCCAATTCTGTAATGCACGATCAAAGTTAAAGTTAGGACCTTCATTTGCCACTTTACAATTTATCAACTCTTTAACTTCGTACTCAAAATCCAACATTTCTCCCTCAAGATCCTTGATCAATCCTCCATTATTATGACGGGTCTTCTTCTATAGAACAATCAAAGGCCACATAGCCACACATTGACATAGTTGCCATGCTTAACCAGAACAAACCAAACAATAATTAAGACAAGCTGTAGGGACAATTGCCTAGGCATAGCTTGTATGAAGAAAAGCATGAGCCAACTTTAACAATAATAGGTATTTTTATATGTTTCTATATGGCACTATTAGATCCAATTAATCAAAGTTAATAATTACACTCAACTTTAAAAGGACAGGATTTCATAATTGGAATGCTCTGCCAACTTTTTATCATAATAAAGATACTAAACAATAGCTCCTTCAAAATTAGGCTTACTTGGAAAGGACAATACCATAATAATCATGCTTAACTTGTGTTATTTACGTTACTTGTGTGCCTGTTTGCCTTCAAAGTGACAATTCTAATCTAGATTGGGTTCAAACCTCCAATTAACTAAATATTTCAGAAGTAAAGATCATAACCCTTTTATTGGTAAGAAGAATTAAACAAAATAAATCCAGAAACCATGGCATACACTTGATTAACCACTCAATTAAGGAAATCATGCCAATGTACAATAATAGTCGTCATCCAATTGCTCAATTGCTACAATTTGTAACAGTCCCATTAATCTGCCCTGACCTTGGATACAGTAGCTTTCCTTGAGCTAACTCGAAAAGGACAATACCACAATGACCATGGTTAACTTGTATTATTAAGTTTAATTATGTTATTTGTGTCGCTGTTTGCCTTTAAAGTGACAATTCTAACCTTGATTGGGTTCAAACCTCCATTTAACTAAATATGAAAGAAAGTAAAGATCATAACCCCTTCATTGGTAAGGATAAATAAAAAAAATAAATCCTAAACCATGGTATACACCGAATCAACCATCAATTAAGGAAATCATGCCAATGTACAATAAGAGCCCTTATCAAATTGGTCAATAGCTACAATTTGTAACAATCCCATTAATCTGCCCTGACCTTGGATACAATAGCATTGTGTTTTTCTCCCTTTAATTCACCTTAATCAATCTACTCTGACCTTGGATACAATAGCACTGTGTTTTTCTCCCTTTAATTCACCTTAATCACCACCATTAAGCTATAAGAAGGAGAGCTAGTGAATTTGTCAGTTGCACATATTCTTTAAAAAGGAACAGGAAAGGAGTCCAAGGGACTAGAACCCTACACATTCCTAATTCAACCTTTCAAGATATTGCTTCAACAAATAAAGTTGCAAAGAATTGTGATAGTTTATACTCAACCAAAATATAATTCCCATAGTTTTAAGGCAGTATATTGCTGTACAGATCATCGCTATAAGCAAAACACAAGCAACCCAAATGTGTCTAATATCAGAAGCTATATACTTGAATAAGTATAACAAGACATATAAAAGCAAAAACCAACATGTTGATCATGGAAGAGAGAGCACAAACCTGAAATAGAACTTGCCCGAGAACAAGAAGAGGATGAGAGTCGCTGAAGATGAATTCAACAAAGTAAAGACAGGGCCATTCTTCGAGAAGGAGAAGACGATAAGAGGTGATGGTGTCGACTAGAGGAGGAGCAGAGCTAGTGATTTGGAGGTGAAAACAGAACACAACGACAAAATCAGAAAAGGACAGTGATGGCGAGAGGACCAGGCACGCGAATGACGGAATTAGCCGGGGGAGAGCTTTGCGTGCAAGGAGAGGGGCAACTGTGGAATTTAAAATTGGGAAAATTACATACAGGTCCCAAGGAGCAAAATTTATTCACCTAAGGTCCCAAAAAATGTTAAAATTAATAGCAGGTCCTAATAGACCTTAGAGTATTATATTATAATTGTAAAATGACATCCCTATCCCTCCTAATCCCAGGTTCCCAATTCAAAGTTCAAACACTTTCTCCCTCTTGCCTCAATGTTTGAATTGCTCACTGCCTCTCGCGTCGGCATCTGAAGTGAAGGAATCAACCACGTAGTGCCTCTCGTAGTTGCCGTCTCTCATTTCGTAATTACTTCCTGGTGTCTTCTCTCCCTTTGTGGTCACTCTCCATGGTACAATTGCTCCCCTATTGCATTGCCTCTCCCTCTTGCAATCAGTCCACCATCTGTTGTCTCTCCCTGTTGCAGTAGGCCTCTCGGCATCTCTCCCTGTCGCAAACTGTACATTGCTGTCTTGCCTTTCTCCCTATCGTGTATGTTGCTAATACGATTGACAACCTCAATGGCAAGTGTTAACAACCTAAGGGGGAGCTATTGACAACTAACTCTGTGGAATAATATAACCTCTACATAACATCAAATTATAACCAAATAATATCATATAACAATTTTAACACTAAAATCATGTGTGAAGAAATCATGGAAGACTGGAAGTATATGAAATTGTCACTTTATATCAATAACTTAATTCTACAGCCATTGACAACATCCACAGCGTGTGATAACTAGTCCATGACAACCTATTGACAAATACAACAAAATAGAAATATGACATTACATTAGATTACTTCCGGATGTCATTTACCATTTCATATATATATATATATACCTACAATGTAACTATACCAAATTTACAACCTATTCAAAAAAGCATACGAGTTGCATGTGTACCTAATGACCCTTTAACTTGAGGTGTGTATAATGACATTTACAAAACAATACTATCACATGTAGTCACAAAAAAAACATAAAGAAACCATTGCATTGGGAAATTTTGTCCTTCTCCAATAACCAAATCCTTCTATTTTGTTGAATTCATTTCGGGAATCAGTGTTGGCATAATTTGCGAATCACATGGCAATGATAGTGGGTCTTTACTCAACACATTGGGTGGAAACATAGACGATATATCTGAACCTCTGAATAAGTCTTTCATCCTGCATAACAAAACAAGTCATAGGGTCATCAATGACAACCTTCGACCACTGCAATGACTACTTAAACAAAACAATTGACAACAAACAATATTACGTCAAATTCAAAATAAGTAAATTACACTTACACATGTTGTTCTTCTATTGAACCATCCCTTATTGGTTGTGAATTTGCATCTCTATTTTCTGTATATGCATGACTACTTTTTCTATTGAAGTTAATTAAATATTCTATTCCTTCATCACCTACAAGGTCTACAAATGTATATTCATCAAAGCTTACTGTGAATTTCATAACTATCCAATTACTTTCTTTTTCTACCATTGATACTATCATTGCTTCAAATTCTACATGTGTTGTGCCTTTCTTTATCATTTTTGTTCTCACAACACCTCCAATGTATTGGAGAAGGACAAATTTTTCCCAATGCGGTGACCCTTTAGCAAATACTATATAAGTACAGTATTACTATGAAGTTTTCATAAAAATGATTTCAGTTTTAAAGTTGTTATGTTATACTATTTGGTTATAATTTGATCTTATGTAGAGGTTATGTTATCCTATAAAGTCAGTTATCAACGAACACCGCCTAGGTTATTAACAGCTCCCTTTGGATTGTTAATACTCATTATTGAGGTTGTCAATACATCTTTGTAATAAAATTCTGCTATAATCCTATTGGATTTAGTTAAAGTTAATGTCTTCAAACTACTTCCCATTTTTGCATTAAAGTTGTTATATTATGCTATTTGGTTATAATTTGATGTTACATGGAGGTTATGTTATCCTATAAAGTTAGTTGTCAGTGACACTACCTAGGTTGTCAACAGCATCCCATTAAGTTGTTAATACTTACTGTTGAGGTTATCAATGGATCTCTATAGTAAAATATTGCTATAATTCTATTAAGTTTAGTTAAAGTTGTTCATGCCTTTCAACAGCTTCCCATTTTAGTGTTAACGTTGTTATATTATATTATTTGGTTATAATTTACTCTTATGTGGAGATTATGTTATTCTATAAAGTCAGTTGTTAGCGGATACTGCATAGGTTGTCAACAGCAATATAAGGTCTCTTAGAACTTGCTATTAATTTTGACTTTTTCTGGGACCTTAAATGAATAAATCCTATTCCTTGAAACCTGTGTGTAATTTTCCCATGAAAATTTAGGCGAATGGGTTGTGAGAGGGAGCCCATCCCAAATTTTTTTAAAACAAAATGAATAAATATGTCTACTCTGAAAGTTTGAATTCCACTGTCGATGTGAGGACCTTGTTGGTGGATAATCTATAAATACTTCTGTAAACACTTTCTGAGTCTAGAGGCATGCTCTAGTCTTAGTGAGTCACGGGACCCAAAACACTTAAACTTTTTCGTATAAAAAAATGTCTACTTTGAAATTATTAGGCATAAGTATAAATTTTTTCTAATAAAAGTCAAAATGATACCGCCTACGATCCTTAATATAAGAGCTAGTTGACTGATTTGAGTAGATTAAAGAAACTAGTTAAGTTAGTTATTTGTAATAAACATGTGTTATTTTTCATAAAATATTTTTGCTAATCAAGTATATTGGCTAGAACTACCATTATTACAAGAATTACCTTGGATAAAAATGGATAAATATGCGAGACAAAAATAGATTGAGGTCTTATATTTAGGACTAAAATAAAAGTCAAATAAGTTCTTATATTAAGGACCAGAGTTAGTATTAGAAGAGGATAACCTTACATAATCCCTTCATAATATGAACTTATATAATTAGAAATAATGAGACAAAAAAACAAAGGGGGTTAGAGTAGGAAAAACATTACCTCCGGTCCTAATTATAAGACCTCGTTTGCATACTACAAAAAATGTCTTATAATCAGGACCGGACACATAATTAGAAAAATTATAGCCAAATGACCGATTGATGATGATGAAAAGATATCATATTAAAGCTTCTCTCTTGTTCCACATGATTTCCAAAAAACATATTGTATAGTTTCATGAAGATCAGCAGATGCCTTCTGCAAATTTAAGTGTACGTTGGGATGAAATATGCACAAAGAAATAGGGAGGAATTATCCTCACTGAATTAGAAACAATGAACGGACGAGATTGAGTGTTGAATGAACGGTCAAGATTAACTCCAACAAAACGACGTAGTTTTCATTATTGAAATACTCGAGGCCCTTGCCTCAGTTCTGATATAGGTTAGGGTTTTTCCATTCCGCGAAAACTTTCAAGTCGGCAGCAGCTGGGAGTCTGGGAGATCAGCGGCAATGGTGAGTAATGCCTTATTTCTCTAAGCTTGTATCTGAACTCGGTATTCATGTTTCATCGAGATTATGATCTTACCTTTTAGTATCACTTGATTCTTCATGCCAAAACAAAAATTTCGGTTCATGGAATTTGAGTATTGAAATGGCAGGAAGAGTTATTCCTATGATTACATATTACAATTCTGGGTTCTTGTCTCTGATCTTGAGTTACGTCTTGGAAGAGCCCTTGTCAATTTAACTGGTTGATAAATCGGGGATTTTTTTTTGTCCGTTTAATAGGCTCCAAAAAGAGGTGTAAAAGCTCCGGTTGCGGCTAAGAAGAAGCAGGTGTGTTTCTCTGATTGGCATAACTTCAATTAAAAATATCGGTTTCGTTTATTTTTTTTCTTTTTAAAAAATCATGATATGATTTGGCTTCGATTTTCTTTGTTTGATTTTAGGACAAGGTGGTAAACCCGCTCTTTGAGAAGCGTCCGAAGCAGTTTGGGATTGGAGGTGCATTGCCTCCTAAGAGAGACCTGACCCGATTCGTCAAGTGGCCCAAGACTGTTCAAATTCAGAGGAAGAAGAGGATTCTCAAGCAGAGGTTGAAGGTCCCTCCAGCTTTGAATCAGTTCACCAAAACACTAGATAAGAACCTTGGTACGAAAGCTAATTGAACCCTAGGGTTCGTGAATATTAACTCAAGTGTTTTTCTTGGCTTTTTTAATGCTTCGGAAACTTATGATATCTAACTTAATTTCATCAAAATTTTGTAAAAAATAATTGAATGATTGATGTGGACGCATATTTGAACTGTACTGCATATTTTCCAGAATTCAGTGCCTGTGGATTATCATCGATGTTTCGG
Source organism: Neltuma alba (assembly GCF_004799145.2). Classification (NCBI taxonomy): domain Eukaryota; kingdom Viridiplantae; phylum Streptophyta; class Magnoliopsida; order Fabales; family Fabaceae; genus Neltuma; species Neltuma alba. Next base: position 35,147 of record NW_021634922.1, on the reverse strand, counting down.
GCGCTTGCATGTGTTATTGATGTGGCATTTTAGGTAGTGAGGACGTTTGATGGTGTTCAATAATTGCAGTGTGCCTATTGCCCTGTTCTAGCATATTCTTGAATTATTGAGTGTCCGCTTAATTATTAGTCGTTTTAATTCTTTTATTTGCCTTTATTTAGTTTTTGGTGTTGGAGGTTTGTATTTGTTCATGTTACTAGAGCAATCGACTCATGTGCAAAAGGCTGTACTGATTCTGTTAATGTCCTTTGCAGCAACCAGCCTGTTCAAGATGCTCCTTAAGTACAGGCCTGAGGATAAAGCTGAAAAGAAAGAGAGACTCTTGAAGAGGGCTCAGGCAGAGGCAGAAGGAAAATCTACTGAAGCTAAGAAGCCTATTGTTGTGAAGTATGGTCTCAATCATGTCACTTACCTTATCGAGCAGGTCTGCTTCCTTCTGTCGATGCCTGAGATGATGAGAATGTCCTTTTCATCCCCAGCATTTGATTAACATTTTCTTTTTTCTTTTTTTCTTTTTTTCCTGGCAGAATAAGGCACAGCTGGTTGTGATTGCTCATGATGTAGATCCAATTGAACTGGTTGTCTGGTTGCCAGCATTGTGCAGAAAGATGGAAATTCCCTACTGCATTGTTAAGGGCAAGGCACGCTTGGGATCGGTAATACTTGCAATAGTTTTATCTAGGCATTTCCTCAATTGATTGAATAGAATTTTTGTCATTGCATCTAATTCAATTCTTTCTGCCTTTGATAGATTGTCCACAAGAAAACTGCATCAGTTCTGTGCTTGACAACAGTCAAGAATGAGGACAAATTAGAATTCTCCAAGATTCTTGAGGCGATCAAGGTAATTTGTGGGTTGATTTTTGGTTTTTCTTTCTTTGTTGCTTCTTTTTGGGCTTTCTTTTTATTTTTCGTATTCCTTTTGCACAGGCTAACTTCAATGACAAGTATGATGAGTACAGAAAGAAGTGGGGTGGTGGGATCATGGGATCTAAATCCCAAGCCAAGACCAAGGCCAAGGAAAGGCTCCTTGCTAAGGAAGCGGCACAGAGGATGTCTTAGGCTTCCTGTTTGTTTGCTTCAGGCAATTCGATTTTGTTAAATTTTGTCGAGGGTTGGAGTTTGTTTCGCTTTTCTATGGAGATTGATAGCTTAGACCACCAGATTCTGTCAAGCATAAAAAATTTGTCTCTAGCTTAAATTTATTTACAAAATTATTCTTGTGATCAAAGATGTCAAATTGATGCGACAGAAGTTTAACACGAGCTAAAACAATTGGAAAAGAAAGACGTTCTTTGAACACTGCTGAGAGAAATGAAGCTGGCTTTGTAATGAAGGATCAAGGACGGTCTTCAGTGAAATGTTTTCCTGAAGTTACCGATCTATATTATTGTATTATGGCAGTAATTTCGAAATAAGTTGAAAGAAAAGGAAATATGCTATTAGAGGCGCATGAGGGAAAGCACGCCAAAAAGGATTCTTGTTCCATCATGGAATTTGGCACCCAAAAATGCTGTTGCAGTGTCAAAACAAAGTACTTGGATTATTTTGATGATATGCTATAAAACTTACTGTACGATATTATGCTATATTTTGGTAAGTTTAGTGTATAGATTGTTGATGATATGCTGCATGAAATTTGTTTGCAATCTTAGTTATAATTATGTAAAAACAAAATATTTAATATCTTTTTCAGACATAATTAATTACTTGCATCGATATTTCTTGAATTAATAACATCATTTTAAAACCAATTATCGAAGCTAACGACTAAAGCGCAAAATTGCAGGAAAGGGATGACAAAGTACAATATTACGGGAAATTTTATGTTTTTTCGTAAATAAATGTGATTTTTCTTTTAATAAGAAAATTATATAATCATCTCCGAAAAGTATATGTTATTAAGGTTATGATTGAAGAATTGTAAACAAAAACTGCAATTGGACTGAGGTTGGGGATTCAATTATCGGGGGACTGTTATGCCGGTGCTATAGTCCAGTGACCAAGGAGGAAGAAAACTGCTATGCATAACCCACAAGGTCTAACCCATTTTCCTCCTAATCCATGTTTCCCGCTTTACTTTAGTTCAATAATAATTGTAATCCATGAGATCCAAATGATTTTATAATAAATATCAGAAAATCATTTTTTTTTCATAATCCAGCTTGAGAAAATTAAGGGCCATTACAGGGGGAAAAAATAGGCAACACTAAATAAGATAAGGAGATCCCTTGCATCTGCCAAGCTTTCATTATTTGTCATATTATAACCCCCCGGGGGGGAGGGGAGTTGGTGGAGGAAGAAAAAGAGAGTTGAAAAGAGACCAAGTAGAAATTCAGAGGCAATTTTAAGGACAACAACCCAGGTGAACCTTTCCTTAATGAACAGAGTTCTCAAACAGCAAAATGATTCTCCTACGCTAAGCTCATTCTTTCCCTAAGAATCATCCTCATCACGTTTTGAAGAAAGTTTCAGTATGCAATATATACCACATCTGAATGTGATCAGATTGACAATCGATTCAAATGGTTCATAAAAATATCCATCACTATGAAATAGCATCAATCAGTTTATCCGACCCAATCAAGCCAACTTTAAGAAAGCTACGTACAAGACAGGTTTTGCTTGCTTGGAGACTTGGACTAACAAAAAAAACACACGTGTAGCCTAGCTTTTGGCAGAGCCACTTGTAACAATCTACTGATGGTGCAGGATAAATTAACCATGTAACAATCTCCCCCACAAATTTGGATCCAAAGGGCCTCTTTATATAACACTGCTTTGGTGACTTGCTGGTACAAAACGCCAAAGGTCCACAGCGATATCCACCTCCTTCTTCTTGTGAAATTTGTATAGTTTTGGTACATCATAACGAAGCTGTTAAATTAAGAAAACAAAGTACCATTTAAAAGTTAAAAACCTTATGGATGCTTCCAAATAAAAAAGCTAAAACAAGTCAAACTACAGGTTACGTGCTGATAATGTGGGTTGGCTAGCCTACCTTCTGACCTACCTATTTTTTATATAACATATGGATCAACAAATCAAGAGATAAAAACACAACATGCCTAAAATACTTATCAGGCATCGATATGCAGAAATTCACATAATAACAAAGAATCCAGTCGTCCAAGGACTATAGAAACAGGTATTCAAAACATGATTTCAAGTGTGCAGTATGATGGATGATCTTTGACCTCTTGGTATGGATTTACCAAATTATGTTAAGAAGCTATCCATATCTACAACATCTGAATTGTGAGATGGCATGTCTAATGTGACACATTTAGGCCCACTTGCACAAAGTTAAGATAGAACTAGTATTTTTACTGTGGGATTAATGACTACAAGTTATAGTTGACTCAGGATTCATAACCAATAAGTAATAAGCACAAAAGAGCTCGACTTAATTTCAAAAAACGAAATAAAGAACTTCCATATTTAACTAAAAAGAGATTAATAAAATGGGTAAAAGCTTACTTTTCATAAGGCTTCTACAACACAAAAACAAACAAATAAAACGATTCACTCACCTCACATAAAACTTCAGCACTTGCAGCATTGAAATCCCTCACGGCTACTCGTTTGACATGCTAGAATAAGATGAAAACACATCGCATAAACAAAGTAAAAATGAGCAGAAATAGGGTATGGAAGTATATAGAAAAAGCTGCAAAGACAAATGTCACTCCTATGAAAAGATCTTAATTCAAGCAGTCATTTAAATAATACTGAACTCCTCATGAAATAATAAGATATGTAAAGTGTGACATCAACAAACACATAAATTTATGCATGAGATAATAAGTGAATAAATCAAGATGCTTCAACATCCACACAAATAGCATGACTTTAAGAAAATTTGAAGTGACTCGTGCAAAATTGAAGTTGCAACATTTATGGTACAAGTGTGCATGTATTATACTAAGGACAACCCAATTGGGCTTGTGAGAGCTTCATTGCTCATTCAGGCAACTAGAATGTAAGACACAGATGACTTACATCTCTTGTTGAAGTCTTATGCAAGGAATACACAGCTTGAGAAGCAACCTGACAAATACATGTATATCAGACATCTCATCAATCACATGTTAAAAGTTCTATGACCACCATGGTTGCCTACCTTCAAAGCAACATGGAGAAAATCCATGTCTACACCCTTCTTCCTAGTTCCAAAAGGAGGATTCATCACAACTGTATCAACAATTTGACCTGGAGAAAAATATAAAATACCAACACAACTAGATGAACCTGTTATAGAAGAAAACTTCAAGAATAGACACAGAACTTACATAAGCAAAGGCAGAGAAAGGCACCAAAGTAGGACAAAGATAATAAGGAAAGCTACCTCTCCATTCCAAATCCATGACACTAGACTGAATAAAGTCCAAATACAGCTGCAAGTTTAATTGAACAACAAAGGAAAGATGCATCAACTACCAGTAGGCCATTTTCAACATAATAATCTAGCCATTCATTATTCAATTTAGAGCACACTAATTCTCACTTTTTACCTTCTTTAGCAATGTACAGAAATTAAAGTGAACCTTTGAAATTCAAGATACATCACTATGCGTACATTTAAAGCATACAAAAATGTTACTTTTATTTCAATGCAACAAGAGACTCAATCATCTGAAAAAATACAATCATCTACTATAATGAGCAGTAGGAAGAAAATACCTCAAGCTCCTCAGCATTTAACGATGCTATCTCAAGAGATTCTGGATCAATGTCAATGCCAAAAACATGTCTGACCAATGCTAAGACAAATTAAGAGAATATAAGATATACATTCATACATAAATAGACACATACATAAATATTATATACATAAAACCACACTTAATTTAGACAAAACATTTGCTTTGTTGCTTAAAATTGGAATTGAAGTTTTGAGTTAGAATGGAGGGTCCCTAAGTAAGCAAGCCGTTATGTGCTATGTATCACTGACCCAGCAACGAAAAATCCCAATTCATTTTTCCCGTGGGTCCTATGTAACCATGGACTATGAAAATGCAAAATGCAGCCAAGTCGTAGTAGTTTGAAACTTCAGCATACTTAATGTCATTTCAATATCAGCTCAAATATTCAAACTTACAGATTAAATGGCATTTAGGAACAGACTGTACAAAAGTAGAAGAAGGGAAAGAAGGCAACTTACTCGGCACTCAATAAAGCAGCTGCAACACCTAAAGTACCACAACCACATCCAAAGTCAGCCACTACTTTGTTGCTCACATCTCCAAAAGAGTTCTCAGCCTAATTTACATAATCACAACAGAAACAGAACTTTAAGTATGTGGAATTACAATGGCTGGAAAAAAAATTGTTACCAAACAAATTGCACACTATTGGATTCACTCTAGAATGAAACTTGCCGATGACATCAATCATTGCATTTGCAAGGAAATAATAGAAATGTAATCTTCGAGCCCATAGCTGTTTACATCTTCGGCAGAAGAAAAATAGAATATCCAAAGGTGAAGTTTGAAGAAACATGCAACAATATTTTGCAGAGAACTGGATAAAGTGATGAGAGAAAGAGAGCAATACAGTGTAGAGCATTCGAGAAGCAATATGGGGTCCAGTTGGATACTGTTCGAGTTCAATCTGCGACCAAATAAAACATAAAAAAAAAAAAGTGATTCACAGTGATAAAGAAGAGACACAGAGACTACTATCAAAGGTCGTTTTAAGAGAGAGAACCTTGGGTTGAGAGAACTGCTGAAGATCGCCAAGGAGACTTTCCAACTGCTTGAGCTTCATACTTTCAGGCCAGGGTTTTCGCGGTTGCGTTCACAGAGAAACTGGAGAATTTCCCTTTTCCCCACAATTACTGCGTTTTCCTGCCTCCTGCCCTGATTTTCCCGATGCCGCAGCACGCGAAATTGAAAAATTGCAGAGTATTCATTCATTTTTATATTTTTACTTAAATTAAATGTGAAATTTTGGAGTACTCTGCCTCCCTTCAAATGAGGAACTCTTTTATTTTTAAATTTTACATAACATTAAATTAATAAATCAATTTATTAGAAATTTAGAACTTTAAAAATAAAAGGAATTAAAGTCTCAATGTCAATTTAATCCTGAAGATAACTTATTACATAACTTTTATTTTTAAAAATAACTTCATAAACTCAGTCAATATGAAAAAATTAGAAAAAATATGCGTGTATATTTCAAGCATATACCCGCCTGTGCCAGTGTGGCTCCATATGCTTAGAATTTGTTTCTTTTCCCTCATTACCTTATACTGCCAAAACTTAACGTGTTTGGGCAGATCTTTCCCTTGGTTACTTAGAAATTTTCATTTAAAGAGCAGGCATCAAACCTCATTGGTGTGGCAATTTCTTCGCAGCTTACCAGTTAGAATGATGGCAGAATTTCTTCCCTGGCTTGCCTTGGATGTACCATCCGATGAGAGGCATTAGCCTATCAAAAGGTTTTTGCTAAAACGAAAAGTTGAGGTTCATGTAACCCAGAACGGGTGTGGACGCCTCACAATTGCAGCGTCTTCTTGATCAAGATTGTGCTGGAATTTCAATTGATACTGGATGATATTTTGTTTAAGTGTTTGTTTTGTTGTTTCTTGTTTTGTTTCATTTCAAACTCTGTTATTTGGTTTATGTTTGTACGTCTGCACTTCGGATATCTTTAATGATAGTACGTTTTTTGTGATGGCAAAGAAAAGAAACGATTTTTTCTCCTTTCTTTTTCGATGGAAGCACAGTCCCAATTAACAACTATTCGGGTCCCCCAAGAAAAACAGATTGGTACAAAAGCAGGCTTTTCTTTGGTGCGTGCTCTGTGTCGCAGTCTATAATGAAAGCACACAGCTCAGGACATAAACTAGAAAAGAGTGAAGAGTTACACAACATATCGGTAGGTAACATAACGTCCCAGCAGTTTCACTTGGTCGGATTATCTTCACAACCTGTCCACGCTTCAGTCCGTAGTATCTTGCAATTGGATCTGTCACCTGGATTCTGGGAAGCTGTCACAAAGGAAAGAGACAACATCGTCAGCATTTTTCTCCTGCAATCAAAATGGTAACGGCGCGTACTACGACAGCAATCCACAAATGGCAATTGTATCAAACGGATGTTTCTTACACATTTCTTAAAGGAGATTTACATGAAGGAGTAATAGTAATAACTCAACCTTTAGAATGATTTTCCCCAACAATATTGGGGAAAATCATTCTTACGTTCCAAACAAAATATCCTTGACTTCTAAAAATCTCATGTCCTCTAGATGTGAACAATTTTAATGCATATTTATCAAAATATCCTTAAAAGGAAATTCCTCCCTTCCCCATGAGGCCATGATCGCCAGCACTAGACTTCGCCACCAACCAGCTGCCAGAGACCATTGCCAAAGCCACCATCATCCACAACAAATTTATGACCATTGCGAGGGCGGGCATGAGTCTGTGTGTGTGTGAGTGCATGTGCATGTGCATGCTTGTCTGAGTGTGCGTGTGCTTGTGGATATGCGCGCTCAAATGTGGGGGTGTGTACAATAAACCTGGGTAGTTGATTTCTGCAGTATCTGGTGATGAGTTTAGTGAGTGACCCAGGGAGGCATCAAAAGTTGGTTGGGAAACTTGAATATTGCACCATGATATGGCCAGACATCAGTTTCACGGTTCAGAACTGAGCAAATTTGAGAGTATTCCTAAATAGCAATGATTTCAGACCCAGGCTGGAGTTCCAAACGGCTAGATTTTGCTTAAAAACCGTCTAAAAGTTGGGCCAATTGGGGCTGATATGTACCAGCTTCTGAGACAGAAACAGTTATTAAGCTGGGAAACAGAACGAGTTTTGAAAAATTGGATGGCCCACGAGATGGAGGCTAGTAGTGAAGTCCTTTTTTTTTTTTTTTTCCTTGGGCAAGACAAAAGTCTGAGTTTACAAACAAACAAACAAAATAAAAAAAATAGTGAAGTCATTTGCGTGAGAAAAATGTCAGAAGGGACTAGTGAAGCTAAAACACGTACATGGGAATTGTAGGTATATTACTCCCAGCTAAGGGGGAGCGTAGGATGATGCATATTAGATAGTGACTAAAATGTAGTTAGACTGTAGCATAGTTAGTGTGACAAAACTGTATATGATGTGCACTAACAAAAACATCCTGGAGAAGTAACACAAACAGGGGAAGAAGAAATCAGATATGATTCACACATATTCAGAGCAATCAACAACACAGTTGAACAGTACTCCCTCCGTTCCTTATTATAAGAGGACAAATAACCGAAGTACGTTGATCAAAAAAACAGTTTAAATTAGTTAAGAACAATAAGTGTAAAAAGTATAATTTTTTTCCAAAAATACCCTCATTAATAAGGAGGAGAAGAGAGCATGAGAGAGAACAATTAAATTATTAAAAGAAAGAGTGGGAGGGAGAGAGAGTGTGAGTTGGAAATAATAAATATGGGTTAAAATAATAAAATTAACACAAAAAGTAGAGACAACTTGTAAGTGTCTCTTATATATAGGAACATGCCATAAGCATCAAATGTCTCTATAATAAGGAACAGTATCATTTAATTAGGGTAAAGGCCCTTTTTATCAAGCTTTCACCACACACAAAAAAGATTGTAATGATTTTGCCATTTCCTGTAAAACATTTTCTCAGCTTTACTAATTGTGGGATTCAATCATAGCGATAGAATAAGCATGAAATTTCATGAGTAAAAGAAGAAACATTACTAGAAAAGAAGGCAAGTAACAGACAGCTAGTTGGATAAGTCATCCTCTGAAGGAAAGGAATCAACATAAAAGGAAAGCTAATGAAAAAGATCACAGAAGCTCAAGTAGATAGCAATGCTTTCTAATCTTTCTGCATAACTGAAAACAACAATCCCTTAAAACTTCCATACGCCTTACTCTAAAAGGAAGCCCTAAACAACATACCCCAACATATAATGTGAAGGCAAGGGACGCCCATAAAAATAAGTGCATTAGAACCAAGTTTTAACCTACTGACCTGGGTTTCTTTCACAGTATATCTCGCAAGCAAGGTTTTCTTCTCTGTGTCATTTAGCACCTGATGTTCCGGAACAAGAACATGCTCTTTTATGTTGACCAGCAGTTCTGCCTCCTGCATCAATAGAGCTACCGTTAAAATAAATTAAGACTGCAAACATATAAAAATAAATTATAAGAAAAGAACGCAGGTTCATATAATACAAGATAAACTGAAAATTTGTTACTTCAATATTATTTGAAATATAGGCCAAGTCAGTGGTTTGTGTTCAAAAATAGAAATCCAACATCTAAAAGTGATAAGAAACATGAAGGGTATTTAAGCTATGGGTAAGGATTGCCACAAACTGAGATACCCATCATTTTTCTTACTACTTTAAATGTGGGACTTCTAATTTTCAACACCCCCTCCTCTTTTGTTTAGGTCATTTTTCTCTTTGCTTGGGATTGTGTTCTCTGAGTCTCAAAAGCATCAAGTCACAACATTCAACTTTTGTATGCCTGAGCTTGTACTCTTGAACTTCAAAGATCGCAGGTCCATTTTCTTTTTATTTCTTATTTTTTTAATGGAAGTCTCAAATCTTGTAGTTAGACTCTGATTCCATGTTAACTTTCTGTTTGGGCTCAAGCACAAGTTCCAGAAATGAAGTCAACAGTTTGGAAGGCAATGTAAAAGAGAGAACGCATGAAACAAATTTGAAACTTGCCATCACCCAAGTATTTTCCTCACAAGAACACTAAACCACATCACCTGAAAAACCTCCAAGTGAAATTTCGAGGATATTTCAGCAATACAACTCCGAGCAAAGGGAGTCAAATTCTGTTGAACAACCAAGATTGCTCTGGAAACATTTTCTGACTTCATTCGGTTAGTGTATGTCTTCATTGTCTTAACTCCAACCTTTGCTTCTTCAGGAAAGAAAACATAGATCTGGTACAAATGAAACAAATGAAAAGATGAATCCCAAAAAGTGGAGAAATAGACATTTTCCATATGCTATCCCATCTAACTATTATGCTAATTACAGCCTGCATGATGTGAATTATGAACCTAGAACTGAATTATTCAACATACAAGGTCCGGTTTGTTATCTTTTTGATAGTGAGCTAGCTTCATGGGCATATAAATACAAGGTCACAAAAAACCGTGCAAGAGATAATAAAATTAAATCACATTTACTCTCAAAAGATTCCTACACCCTGAAGGTGGATCATGTAAGACTGTAGTGTTCGCATGCATAACCATTAGCCTTCCTGTAGACATGATCAAAGGTGAATGTGTAATTTCGCTTAAAAAGTTCTCTTTATCTTTCTGATTACGCTGCAGAGGGAGTGGTTCCAAGAAAGTTCATTATGAATAAGCGTGAAAGCCTTGATAGGGTCAGAGAACACGTTAACTTGACAGAATTCATTTCAACGAAGGTTGGGTCATCCAAAATCGTCTAAGAGTTCAGCACATGTACTGGGATAAAAACACGTTTGGTGAAGCTCAATCTCCAATTTTCATGATCATGATGTAAGACAGCTAAACTTATCTTTTTTGAACATAAGATTTGCTGAAACCATTGTTTCCTTAATTCTTAGAGAATATATTATCTTACAAGAACTAGATGACTAATTTATCAAAATTAAAGAAATTAGTTTAGCTGTAATAAATAATATTGTCTTTCCTAAAATATCTTGTTAATCATGTGCATTAAAGTTGCCCTTTTAAAAACGTCTTAACATATACAATTAGTATAAGGGTTACTTGGGATGAAGAGGATAAATATTGAGGACAAAGTGAATTGAGATCTTAGGATCAAATGGAATCTCCAACTAGCTCTTATATTAAGGGTATTTTATATCTGGCAGCAGAACAAAAGTACAAATAGGTTCGCTGGATCAGAGAATCCAACTCATTTCAACCAATTTAAATAGCTCTATCTCCTGTCCATATTGATAGCAATACTATTAAGAATTCCTAGCAATACCAACAAGCAGACTCACTATTATTCCTGCAGCACCAAACAAAATTTAAACGAAATGTCTAACACTGGCCATAACCCCAGTAGGACTAGGAAACGAAGATTTATGCAAAAGAAAATCCTCTAAAAGGAGAGGTTGAAGAACGAGATGAGGGAATACCTGGTCGGAGCTATTATCTTTCTTAGCTTTATTGATAACGAGGTCCTCCCTTTTCATGTGCTCAGAGTATTTATGCCTGAACTCACTCTTGGTCATGTTGATCTCATAGTCTGTAACCAGATAGCCCCTATCCCTCAGCATCTGCATCACAGTCTTCCTGATTCTGTAAAGCCGATTGAATTCATCCTCTGAAAGAACCATCCTTTTCGCTCTTCTACTTGCCTCGAAATCTCAGGCCAAAACGATGAAGAAGATTGCGCGAGAGAGGGCACAACAGAAACACGGGCACGACAGAAGACGCGCTTTTCTCTAAGTATTAATCTTTATAAGAGTTACTATCATTTTTAAACCCTAAAATTCGGACTTATTTTGATTTTAGCTTTTTAAATTTTAGAATTATGATTTTAGTTTCTGAAATTTACTTCGTCTCAACATATTAATCCTTGAAGGTGAAATAGTGTTAAAATATATTAAAAACATCATTAACAGAGTTATAATGGTGATATAACTCACCAAATGGTATTTAATTAGATCTTATATGAATAACAGAAGAGGGGAAAAAAAAGAACAAGCTACCAAAAGTCATCTCTTTAGCATCCCTTTTTTTTTCTTTCTCACTATTCATTTTCAGGAGCTATTCACTGTACTACACTTTATTATTCATACAAGATCAGTTAGATATCATTTAATGAGTCCACATCACCACTTCTAACGTCATTGATGACACTTCAACAAATTTTAACAGCCTTGCTTTATCAGGGACTAACATTTTAAGACAAGTTAAATTTCAAGAATTAAAACCACGTATTTGAAATTTGAGGGATCAAAATTAAAATAAGCTCAAATTTCAAGGACTAAAAATTATATTAACTCTTTTTATAATTATAAGCTTTGCAAAGATGTCTTTAATGATTACAATAACATAAACTACTTTAATAAAGATAAAGTTAAAGTAGACGCATGACATAAAGTAGATTCATGACGAGTCCTGCTTATTTTCTGAAATAACACAAAGCAAATTCCTTGATGATGATGCTTATCGTAAGCTTTTCCAAATGGGTTCATGACTTGGAAACAGGTTCATGATATCTTCTGGGTTAGAGTTGTCAGCATCAAAGTCATAGATTCTTGTCGTATAATGTGAAGGGTGCCTCTGCTTGTGGCCTGTTTTCTTTAAAATTTGCAAGCAGGGTCTCACCATCATCCTAATTTGAGTCTTGAGATTCTCTGGTAAGAAATGAAAGGTGTGACTAAAGATTAAAGTTTAAGAAAAAACAATGACTAACTTTCTTCGCACAAAATGTAATTAATTGAAAATTATTTTTAAAAAAAACTTGAGACAGTAATAAATGAAATTTTTTTACATATTATGTATCATGTTTTGTATCATATGAATTTATAATTAAATATTACTAAATATTAATATTGTAAAATTATTTAATAAATTTTATGCTGACAAGTCTAGAACCAAAATTATTATGCTACTCCTCATATCTCAAGGCCTTTATGCGATATTCTTAAAGGTCGAACCGGCCCGGTCATACAAAGCCGACTCTGCAAAACCGACGAGTTTAAAAAAGTCAACTTTACATGACCAAAATTTTAAACATATCCCAATTTACTAGGCCCCGCCTTTAAACTAAGGGGCTCAGGATTGGCCACAAGCTTTTGGCCCTTTTGAATAAAAAAAATATTATTTTTCATATTTCTCATATTTTTTTATCAAAAAATAGAAAACCAATAAAATTATTAATAAAAGACATAAAATTTGAATAAAATTAAGTCACAAATACAAAATATCATCATATCTAAATATCTATCAATATTTAAGAATTTCTAAAACATCAATCAACAAGACAACAATATCCAAAAGTTTCATCAATAGTGCAAATGTGCAATAGACAAATACTATCATTAATTTTTTTTAAAAATTTCATCATTACTATAATCAATTACTATTTTTCATAACAAAAATATCAAGTTTTTCTTTTTTATAAGAATTTTACTTTTAAATTTTACCGTCTAAACTATTATTTTACTTTAGTTTGAGAAGCATTATTGTTGAAACTCATAAATTTCTAATTCAAATTATAGAATCACAAGTAATAGAAGTATAGAAATATTCTCTTATCAAATATATATAGTTTAAAAATATCAACCATATAATATAAATCAAATCATTATTAAAGCTCAAATTAACCCATTTTTTAAAATTTAATTAGACAAATTATTATCTGAAGACAAATAAATCAAACCACTATATGAAATTTAATTTCAAAATGATAATAATAACTAAATATTTAAAATATTATTGATAATGTAAAAAAAATTAATAGTATTAGAATTACATAGGAAAATTATAAAAGCATCTAAATAGGCCTGACCTTTGGCCCTGCAGGACCAGCCAGTTTAACGCGTTAACCCTTCAGGATCAGCCCTTTTAAACCCGTTTTCCATTTGAATGGAAAATTTCAAGCTCAGGCCTCAAATATTTATGCTTAAACGAGTCTATCTAACAGGCTCGACCTATTTTTCCAACTCTAGATATTATAGTTCACTCCTTCTAATTCTTAACCAGTTGTTCTATTCTAGTTCACTTCGCCAATTAACTTAAAAAAAAAAAATCTGGCCAACGCTAGAGCCCCCCGGTGGCCAGAGTCCAGAGACTATAAGCCTGGGTCGCTATAGCCAACGAGACGGTAAGTAGCAAGAAAAATTTATGGCCAGAATCCACTTAATAATACTATCTTTGATTTTAATTATAAGATCTTATTTATACATTACAAATAAGATCTTATATTTAAGACTGGAGGTAGTATAATGGTAATTATATATATGATAAATCTATATTATTGTCTTATAAAAAGTAATTTTTTTAATCTGATATATTAAAGTTTTCAATTCTTGGCTTGCTAGATATTTGTTGATGGAGTTGCCAACATAAAAGATAATATTATCTCTAACCTAAATATGAGATTCAATTATAGTACAATTTGCGTTATAAACTAGATTTTATATTTAGAATAAGAGATAGTAGTATTAAACTTGGTTGTTGGTTTTGCCATAATGTAAATGTAATTATGAATTTGTTGTATTGAGATTGTCAATTCTTACCAGATAATTGTTAGAAGAGTTATTTAGTTGACAATTACCTTATTAGAATTGATTGTCAATTACGTCAAAGGAGGTTGTTAATTTTGATGGGAAAATTGTTAATCTTTATTTGCAAATAATTGGTAAACTTTTGAAAGGCAGTTGTGAATTATAGTTGTTAGGGGAGTTATGAAATTCTTTTCCTTTTCATAAGGAATGGTGGGAAATTAGGTCAATAACTCACTTCTTAGTCTTCAATCCTCTCAATCACGAACCCCCCCCCCCCAAGATCAGTGCAATTTGACATGTCTATTTATCAATATCTTGACTCAAAATGGGAGTATGTCTGAAAAACATTTTAATGTGTCTAGGATTGAACCAGGAGGATCTCATAGCACCTTTTATCCCCTTATTCAAACTATTTCATAGAGACTTGCCATGGCAAAAAAGATGGGAGGAACCTAGCACACTAGGAGAGCACAATACACCGTAAAGTTACATGTTACATTTGTGAAGGATGAATCAACCCCAATAGGAATATATTAATTCTCTCCCAATTGGTTGGTTTGTAGGTGTGATAGCTTTCTTCATGAGCAAGGTCATAGGTTCATATTCAGGATAACCTAAGGACACCAAGAAAAAAAACAAGTATAAAATTTAAAAGAAGCATCTAACACCAATGAAAATAAGATTCAATGAAAGGAGATAATCCCTCACAACATAACGAACTAAGGTTCAAATCTTTATCAGAAAAGAGGAGCCAAATTTAGTACTCAATGATATATTAAACAAAATTACTTCTAATAAAAGAATACTTTTGTATAGGAAAACAAAAAACAAAAAAAGAAGAAGCAATTAGCTCCTTCATGCATACCCCACTAGGACTGGCACTAGTATTGTTTATTTTGTAATGTTTGGTACAAGAGATTTAGAATAACTAGGGATTGCAGAGTGTCACATAGATGGAATTGCTCAAACCTACCCATTCGCCTGGTATTGAAGCTGTCCTAGCGTTGGAAAATTTTGGTGTCCGCTTGGTCTGTTATTGTTCAAGCATAATGATAACATCTTGTGACTGAACCGATTACAACATCCTTAATTTCAGTTTTCCTAAACTTCAGAGACCTTGTTTACATCAAATTCAAGACAATATCGTATGAATTGGCAATCCTCCAAAATAGGTGTTTAAAACGGTGATTCAAGATGTTTGGATTCCCTGCATGCCTAAATAAATGAGTACTAATAACCTTTTTCATGCTATCCACATCTAATTTGAATGATTTTATTTATTTTTTTAAATTCGAAGAGACCAACGTAAAATAAATAGATCTTCCAATTACTAACTCAAAATTAATAATTTAAATTACAAAATAAATAATAGAATTTAGAAGGTTTTAGTCCAATTTGAACAATCCAAGTAGCATGTCCAAATAGTGAAGTAAGGTGGCGTGTATCAAAGAGTTAAGCAACTCTAATAAATTAAAACCAATTAAAACATAAAAAAAAGCTCTGATCTTTTAAGCTGCTTTATTTTTCCTTCATTATAGAAAAACTAAATGCAATCTTCCTTCTTACATCAACCTAGAGAGAGAGAGAGAGAGATTTGGGAAAGGAATACAAAATTTTCATAGCAACATAGCCTTAGCCTGAATAAGTCAGAAACAACATAGATTAAAACTAAGAGGGGGTTACCACAAACACAAGAAAACTTAAAACATCTACAACAGCAACTAATAATAAGTTTTGAGGCACTTAAATCTCTCTCATATCAAATTATACATATAACACAGGCAAGGCCCTTAACCATTTTAGCCTCTTCCAGTTCCACCACTTGCATAAAACCACCTCTTATATATTTATGATCATATGCTTCAATCTGGTTTCACATTCCTCTAGTTCCGACTTCTGCACTTTTCCATGGCTCTCGGTGCTGCAAAAATCAGATAATACGTAAGATCACCATTTAAATCTGGCCTAATTATAGCAGATCTTTGAACTCTTGTAGCTGCACAGAACATAGAGAACCAGTCACAGTATTCACAGTTTATGAATGCTACAACTTGCTATAAATTTGATATTAGAGGAGCTTCTAGCATTAAATTAGTATAATGCAGTCTTATTTTTTAAGACCTGAGATTCAGGCCTTTGATCCTGCAAATTTGATATAAATGAAAGCAGAAAGGGTTCAAGATTATGATTAGAAATCCTGGCCCTACCTAACCCAATGGCTTCAGAACTCTTCATTATCCTCATCCTCTTGCAAGAATCAGTGAACATCCTGAAACAAGAACAGCAAGCTAGTTTTAAGATTTAGGTACTCATTAACTCGTTCTTTGTTGATTATAGTAGAATAAAGATGAGGCAATTTCTCTTTATTAAAGCCCTATAATAAAAGAAGTTAATATTAATGTAATAGACTTTAATCGGAAGAGGTTTTGGCACTTACTCCCAAGGAACATCACCAACTAGCATCCAATCACCATCCTTGTCTTCATATGTGAGCACGTATTCCGATCCATTAAGAAGATCCATCAATCCACTCTCACTCATATTATCTCGACCAGAAACTCCATGAGAGCCGCATTGACCTGAATTCGCCGATGATAACAACATTCTCAGAATAATGAATGCAAGTATCCAAACATCTTCAAATGTAAAAATAATATAGTAAGATAATCTCTTTTAGTAAGTACTACAACAAGTCTGATCTCACTAAGTGAAGTCAATTACATAGATCACATGATGTCATTAGACTCTGCCAATAACCAACCTTTTTAGACATATCATTCACCATGAGATCTAGTTCTGTAACTAGATTAGATTCAAGCATTATCGGGCTTAGTTGAAGTAGTTCTCCGGATGTGATTTTTCTTCCATGCATTAGATTAGAACCCTTAACCTTCTTACTTAAGGTGAATAAAGCCCCTTTTACTTGATCCAACCACTATTGATAAGGGAAAAAAATTTCCTTTCATATTTAGCTGTCCAGATCACCAGATCAAAACACTAGACCATATGTAAAAGAAAAGGGAAAAGCTAGAAAGGGACAGGAAGGGTTGAAGGTAGAAAGGAACTCACTCATTGTAAAGCCACTGAACATCTTTTCCAGTGCAGAAGAAAGTTCCTTGTAAGAGCCAAAGTTGTTGAGATCAGCCTTCCTCAAGTATGGAGCACCATCCATGCTCACTTTTACATAAAGACATCCACTCTTGCCTGATTCTGCATCATCACCATTCTTTTGAGGCTGAGAAGCCATTGAGTTCTTCCGAAAAGATCGGATTGGTGGCCATCCCACAACTTGTGCCCTTATTCACATGTAATCAACAAGTTACTCTTTTGTAGTAGTTCTTGTACAAGGAACATCAATTCAGAGACATAAGTTCTGAGTAGGCCAGTGATTTATAATTTCACAAGTTATATTGTAGATAATACAAAATCAGGTACTCTTTAGATTCAAAGAACAGAATAGGAGGGAGGAGAATCTCGAGGCATAGGAAAACAAATCAGATGGAATTTTTAAGACACCAAATACTTGGAGGAGTACAAGCTGGAATCATATGCGACAAGAAATCATAAACAAGCAGGACTCAAAAGAAACTATATGGAATCTCGAAGAAGAGAACTATCAGATGATTAACAAAGAAGTAATATCCTCTAAATTACATAGAAATATTACATCATGACATTAGAGACTAAGAAAAGAAGATAACTAGAACCAGGAAAAGACGGAGAATACAAGTTTTCCCATGAACAGGTTTTCAGGTAACTGAAACAAATTTTTTTCCTAAGAAAACATTCGTTTCCTCTTTTTCAAAAGTATCAAAACAAAAACCTTCAAACTCAATGTAGTTTCCTTCTTGCTTCGTAGTTCTACCAGGAAAATAGCAAATATAAAAAGTTTTCATAAGGCAGAAGCAACGACTAACAACAGACGCATCCAGGAGGAAACGAGAAGCAACAAAACTGGCAAAAAAAAAAAAGCACTCGCGTACACACGCGCACACACAAAAAGTAAGGGAGTAATGAAGGAGAAGGATGAAATGAAAGGAAGATGATGATACTTTGAAGCAGGAGCAGGAAACTGAGGCTTCTTCTCATTCAAAGGCTTTGTTGGCTGAGGAATAGTATCTTTCACAACGGCGGGACCCAAACCCGCTTGATGATTGCCGGAATCCGACCCGACAGTGGTCTTGCCGGAGTTACCACCTCTGGGAGAGAACAAGCCACAATCTTTACCCAAAACCATATCAGAACCACCTTTGCCAGAGAGAACCCATTTCCCAGAACCACCATGAATGGCGTCTGAGAAACCCCTCTTGGCCCCAGACACAAGATTCTTGAGTATGCCTAACGGATACTCGTTCTTATCCTCCGAATCCAAATCCCTCTCGGGTGACTCCGACCCGGGTAATCCGAGCCGTAGTTCAGTTGCCTTAAGATTCAAGCCGTTTCTTCTCTGAGAAAACTTGTCTGAGCTTTCCATTGATGGAGTTGGAGTCTCTGATAAACTTACCTAGTCTTGCTCTGGCACAGACATGAAACCAAGGTAAATTATTCTCAGGAAACACGAAAATGGGAAAGAATAAAGAATGAAGTGAGAGACAGAAAGAGAGAGGTAGAAGCTAAGATTGAACAAGAATCAGGATTCAACAGGCCAAAAAAGATATATGTTGATGATCATAGAGAGAAGCTTCTCTGTGCTTTTGGGTCATCAGTTATTATGTTCACGTATTAATATACTCCCAGCACGACACAAAAATTTAAAATATTCTTTTTTTAAGAAAAATGGGAATGTTGAAATGAAAACGGGAAACTTAAAAGAATATTGTGGAAATTTAAAATTGTTTTGAGTTGAAGAATCTGTAATGTGTTGTTTTTATATTTGTGTGAATCTTTTTCTGTGGGCAACCACTCCGACAAGCCACAGAAAGTCCCCGGCAAACTTTCATAATATTATCTTTCCTTTTTTTTTTGTTAAGATTATATTATTATCCGGACAAAATTTGGCTGTTGAATTTTAAAATTTGAAATAAAAAATTATTATGAAAATATGTTGTCATTTATTTTTCAAGTATAGTTATTTTCTTTATGAGTATAGTAATCAATACTGATTTAAAATTTTAAAATTTAACAGTCATTGTTGTAAGATTTTTTTTATTATTTTTTTTGACTTTTTTTGTCCCAAATACTTATTTATCTGAGAAAAAAATCCACTTGATCCCATCATATTTTCCTTCAATTTATTTTTTAATTATTAAAAATATAGATTTCAATTATAATAAAAAACCAATATCAATATGTAATGTAGAATCTATAGTAACTGTTGCTATTCTGTAAGTTATTACTTATATGGTATAACTCATTTCTCAAAATATTGGCTCATATATAGTTAGTAATAATTTTGCTGCATTTCTTCTTCTTTTTTCTAGTGAATTTTGTTACATTTCATCCTATTTAAACTTAAATTTCTCAAATATAATATCGTGTGAACTATAAATTTTATTTTTTGTATAAACATTTGCGCAGACTGTAAATTAATATGTTATTATAATTTAAATTAAATTTTAAATTAAAATGAAAATCAATCGTTAATAAAATAAACTGGGATTTCCCGCCAGTGACTTAATCATGGATGCTCTTTATAACTAGTAAAAATCATATCTCAAGATTATAAATTGAAATAATTTAATGCAAAAATATTTAAAATTTGAAATTATTGTAAAGGTCTTAATGACTAAAAGTTTTAATTACAGAAAAAAGTTATATTTTATAGTATAAGATTTTTAGGAAAACTGAGGATAAATCTCTTGTTGAAAATTTAATTGGCAAATAGAACCTAGGATAATTAATTTTATAAGGAAAGATTAGTTGCACACAAAGGAAATTAAGTTATACAAAGAAAAAATAGTTTGCACAAAACATTATTTAGATATAAAAAATTAGTTTGCACATAGGGAAAATAACTTACACATAAGAAAATTTTATTTGCACAAAGAGAAATTGAGTTGCACATCACATAAAAGAAGATTATTGTACATCGGAAGATAAATTGCATATAAATGAAATTAAGTTGCACAATGGAAGTTAAGTTACACAAAATTCTTAAATCCCATTTGACAATTAAATTTTCAACCATATTTATCCCAAATTTTTCCAAATTATTATTATTATTATTATTATTATTATTATTATTATTATTATTATTATTATTATTATTAGTAGGAAAAATGATAGATAAAGAAGGTGGAATATCTGAAATTCCAATTTGGGAAGCTAACGAAATGTAATAACAGAGAGAAAAGTCCTTCCCAAATTAGAATTTTGAAATTCAGTGAAATGACAAAAATGCTCTGTCTTTTTTTTTTTTTAAAACTCAACCCCTCATCGGTGGTCAACGACTTAGGAAAAGTTGTTTTGTTAATATCAAATTTAGACTTATTATTTCTCAATTAAGACTTGTCATCTTCAGGTAAACTGTTGTCACGGGTTAGAGTTACAGTAAAAGAGTCAACTTATATTTTTGTTTGCATTATAAGATTAAGAAGTCGTCTTTGATGGTCTAATGATCATCTGCTTTTTTGTTGGCCCAAATGGCCAAAAGGTTGTGGAATCCAATCCCACTCCCACCACTTCTTGCAATATTCTCCCATGAAAAAAAAATCTATCGGCAACCAACGCACCAGCCGCTGTCGGCCACCGGTGAGGAGCTGAGTTTTTTTTACAAAAAAAAAAGGACAGAGTATTTTTGTTATTTCACTTAATTACAAAATTTCAATTTGGGAAAGACTTCCCTCTCTGTCATTATATTTTCTTAGCTTTTCAAATTAACATTTCATATTTTCAAGCTTTTTTACGTGTCATTTTCCCTTATTATTATTCATCTATATGTATTCCTTATGTTTTCTTAGTTCCGTTTTGTTTTTTGTTTGGTCAGCTGATAGAATGTGCTCATTGATGCGCAGGACAGAGGCAGCGTTTGGACGAAAGAGAAGGGAAGTACTAATTGAAGGGAGCAGCAACAGAAGGACGATCGGGGAATCCCCAAAAAAGATGAGCCGAACAGAGTCTCTCGTAGGGCCAAACATTCTCGGATTTCCAAGCGCCCCATAAAAATGCGCAAGATTTTCTTGGCTTATCTGCTGTTTGGACTCTCAGAAAAAAAATGCCGGAAAACAAAAAAGAAATTTCTAATCGGAGAGGGGGAATGGGAGAGAAGAGAAACAGAACTGCAGTTTGATAAAATTGACCGATAGGCAAAACCAAACAAAATATTAAAAAGAAAACAAAGAAATCTTTTCTGTGCTGAAAGGGACTCAACTCTGAAATCGATGTTTTTGTGCAAGAACCCTAATCTGGTTCTTTCTGACTGATTTCTGAAATGTTTGGATTCTCCCTCAGAAAATTGCATGCAACAATACTAATAGGCCAAAATAGCTCATCGTTAAAAGGGAGAGATGATCATCTCTGAATAATTATTTCCAATCACAAAATTATTTGCAATGTTACGAGTCTCGTATAGAAAGCCTCCCCATGGAAGTCACGTTTAAGAGTTCAAAGGCATTTTTCATTCAATAGTTTAAACACTTTTTAAATTTGTATTTATAACATTCATATTAACTCTTATATTTAACATGAAAGCTAGTTTGACATTCAATTTTGTCCTAAAAATAAGAGTCTCGTTCATTTTATCCCTCATAGTTATCTTCTTCTTTTTTTAAGATAGTCATTATAGTAATTGGACATGTTAAATATTTCATCAAATAGTAATTCTAGCTAATACATATTATTAGTAAGAATATTTTAAGAAAGACAATATATATTTATTAAAAATAACTAACTTAGCTAATTTTCTTAATCTATTCAAATTAGTCAACTAACTTTTATATTAAGAGTCACATGAAGAATTCTAATTAGAAGTTGGATACTCACAAATAGGAAAAATATGGTTTATAAGTTTAAAATAGGACCTCCACAAGTGAAAGATATGATTTATAAATTAAAGAGGCTCTCTACTGACTAGGTTAACTTGTGATCTGAGATTTTAAAACGAGAAGGAAGAAATTAAAGAAACGTAATTACAAAATAACAATATGTAATGTATAAATTGCTCTATCTCTAGCAATACAAAAGAAAAACGCAGGGTGTGAATGGAGCATCATTCTAAAATTGAACAAGAGAACCTAATAAAGGATCCACATCCTTCGTGTGGGGTCCTCAAAAGAATATAATAAAATGTGTGTTGTGTGTGTTAGTCAGGGAATCGCATTTTGATGTGAGTCTAATAATTGTAACTCTCAGCCGTCTGATATATTATTGATGACGCTGGTTCTTTACTTAATGCAATTTGAATACTTTTTTTTTTGTTGGACTCAAATGCAATTTGAATACTACTTTCACGATTAAATTTAGTTATAAATATAATACTTCAATTCATTTTATTCTTCTTAATTATTTATTCAAACTAATCATATTGATTATTTATGTTAAAAGAGTTTGTATCAAATGGTAGTTTCAATTCAAATGATTTAAGACGGTATTTTAGGACAAGTAACAAATATTTTTTATAAATAACTAATATAACTTCTTTTCTTAATCCACTCAAATTAGTTAAGTTTTTATTTTTACCAATGAAATTTCTTAACTAAAATTGAGGGTTTAAATCTTTTTAATAGAAAAAAATTAGAATAGAAAAATATTTAATATTTTATGTCCAACATTTGAACATCAAATATTAATTAAGGAATTACAAAACAAATAACGTATAAAACTCACCTTTGAGATAGGTAACCCACATAATATAAAGAGTATTATAAAGGATGAGATGTATTGTAGTACAAATTATCATAAACTAAATATAAATATTAATTGAGTATATATATATATATATGAAATTTATTTAAATGACAAGTTTATCATTTTAACTCTATTTCTTCCAATATTTGTAAAGTGTATGGGGATAAAAAAAAATCCTAATTACTTGTAGTTACGCAATAATGAGTTCAAAAGAAGAAGAAAAATACAAAGCTAGCCGAGTTTTCATATTTGCAAAAATTTTGAAAAGAAAGTTATGCGAATATATTCAATTTTAAATGAAAAAGATGACTGCGGGTTTGTTTTTCTAAATCTAAAATCTCAATTTATTGTATTTCTCAAACCTATAATATTTGCTTAAACTATTCATGCTAACTGCATATATTAAAGAGAATTTTTTATTAGGGGTTAGTTCTCGTTGTAGATGGTTGAAGAGGGTATCTTAGAAAACTAAGACATATTTTTTATAAATAATTAATTTAACTAATTTTTTTAATATTTATTTATAAATTAGTTATCTGGTTTTTACATTTAGAATCGGAGCAAGTATATTTATAATTTAAAAATAATATTATTCTACCTAAATTTTGTGTGTTCTATTAATATTTATGAAAAACCAAAATGCACGCGTCTAATTTTAAAAGCTGTATGACTCGGTATAACTTGTCCATCTGTTGAAATTCTAGATAACCATGCAAATAAGTAAAAAATTATAATGAGATAAGAATGAGGGCTATAAGGTGCGCACTACGTGAAGATTCAAAAAATTAATGTTGGAGGCTTAGTTGAATGCTAAAATGAAAGCATATGCATCCATTTGTGCGTGGAATATTGCAATTGGATTATCAATTCATCATCTTAACCTTTTCCCTTTTCAATTCCTTCCTAATCTCTTACATTATTCCTTCATTCTTTTTATCCATAAATAAATTGGGCGATTAAAACATGATCCAAATTTCAGATTTCCTGCAAATCAACTCTCATAAGCAAAATCTCAGATTCCCTTTTAGAGATTTAGAGAGCATGAACATACACGAGATACACCTCAATTTTAGATCCCATTCATTAAGTTCTTCTACTTAATTTCATTGGTATTATGAATTAACGAGATATTAATAACAATAATAATTATTACTTCTACTCTCTTCAATGCAAAGGATAAATAACTAACTCTCAGTCTCATCAAAATTTAAAAATATGGTTGAGTTGCAATCTACTCCCAGAGTATTCATACAAATGCACATCTAGCACCATAATGTTTACTTGAAATGCTAATGAAGATTCCAAAATTGTAGAAAAATATCACAACTATTAGTTTAAGCAAATGTCCAATAACTTTTAAAACATAAATTAAAGGGGCTTGGTTTTAAAAAATAACAAGCGTTTGTTTAAATAAATGATCATGGCATTATTGTATCTTTTTAGAATTTTCATGGGCATTTTTGCACCCAAGTGAACATTATGGTGTTAAGTACGCATTATCGAATACTTCATGTTAAATTTGTCCCCTCTTAAGTTATTGTGAGGTACTTCTAACTGCATCATCGATATTAAGAAAAAATGGTTAAGACTTAGTATAGGGATAATCTTAAAAACAGTAATCAACACCTCAATAACATTATCAAAAAAAAAAAAGAAACATTAATATAGAAGACATGGGAAAAAAAAAAAAGATCTCAGAGGAAATCAAAACTTTGAACTCCACTTTATATATTTTGAATGATGGGATATGTGTGTGTATGCATGCTTGCGACAGAATATATATATATATATATATATATATATGTTTATAGCTAGATTGTCTAAATTAAAAATTAAAGAATGAATGATAAATCTTGATGATCCACAGCATTATTAAGAAATAAAAAGAGAAGCCAATGTCATACAGCAGCAGCTTGAGTGTGAAGCAGGAGGAGTGGAGACAAAAGAGAATGATTAAAGAGGATAATTATAGGTTTTTTGACATCTTCATCACTCACCCACGCTTCCTTATCTTCTCACATTTAAATCCATCCTTGTTGTTTTTTTTTTGGGGCCAACAAATCCATCCTTATTGTTACCGTTGTTTCAGCATACACCTTTTTGGTTCTTTTTAATCACCTCACAGAGCACAAACTAAAAAAGACAATTAAAGGTAATTAATGTTCTTATAAATCTTGTTAACTTTCTAATCATGCCCTTAAATTAATGCAAAATAGACTTTCATTATGACCTACCCTAAATGCAATAGGTATTTTAGGCACAGTAATGTTAATTACACTTCACATTATTCTACCTTAATGCTCTATAAAATGAAAAATAGATCCTATCAAAGGTTGTTTGGTAACATGAAAAGGGTAGAGTTAAATAACTAATTTATAAATATTAAAAAAATATATATTGTTAAATTAGCTATTCATAAAAAGAAAAGGGTAACGATTTTTTTAAAATATTCCCTTTAATCTTTGCATTGGAAGCTACATATCCCCATTAACAAAGACTTCTTTTACATAAGTACAGTCAATATGGGATAGTTTAGGAGAAAATTATTATAAATTGAAAAGACAAAGTGAATTGAGGTTTTATATTTAAAACAAAAATAATAACTCCTATTATTTAGAGTTAGATGAAGTGTTTTGTTTCTTTTATATTCAACTATTTAACATTCAATATCAAATACTCTTTTGATCATATTTATAAGATAGAGAGAGTATTTTTTTTGTTTTTAATATAAGTCACCCCATTAATTTATTATATAAGTGCTAATTTATCTTTTGTAAACTGTTACTCTTTTTTCAGGAAGTGTAAATATACGTTAAATAAATGTAAAGTTGAAAAGTTATTAAATTTCAAAACAAAATTAATAAGGTTTAAAATTCTTCCTGTTTCGGATGAGTTATGTTAAAAGTGATTTATAAACAGGATGAGGGAAACATCATTGTGCATTAGATTTGAAGAAAGTGGGTAATTGAGAGATTAGTGACAAGAGGAGAAGGAGAAGTAGGAGGAGAACATGTGAAATGGGAGTCATGATCAAAGGAAAGACTTTGTGTGTGGGAAGTGGAAGGAGACAACATGAATCTTAAAGGCCCCATTTCTTGATTTTGATTAAACATCAAGTGGGACTCATCTCTCCTCCTTCCTCCTCATTTTGCTATTTATCATTCTCTTCTTTGAATAATGCCATCCTCCTCTCCACTTCTGACCCACTCCCCTTTTATTATCTCATTTTCGTCCCTACCATTTCACACACACACATATAACTTCTTTACATTACGTCTATATATTGCTCTCACATAAATTCTTGCTTATATTTTCTTTGATTCTAAATATCGAACTCAATTAGAAATTTTTATTTAATTTAATTTTAAATTTAACTTCTCAATGCACTTTATCTCCTAAATTTATAAATTTTTTAAAACTATTGTTGATTGTATATATTAAAAAAGGTTTCCACCAATGCAAGTAACAATTAAATGGGGCATCTTAAAAAAATCAGTACACATTTATTATAAAAAACTAATTCAATACACATTTATTATAAAAAAACTAATTTAATTGATTTTTTTAATATTTATAGAAGAGTACTAAATATTAGTTTGGCTGGTAAAAACACCACCCATTTCTCATAAGAGTCTCGATTGAGTATTATTGGGTAATACTCTATCGGTCTCTCTTTATAACTACTTTTGAAGAGATACAAAACATGTCATGTCCCTCACTGAACCCTTGATCTTAACTTTTCTAGACTTTCATCATTGTATTGAGTCCAAAAAAAAAAAAAAGACTTTCATCATTGTAATAAATAAATAAATAACTCTTGCATGCATAATTGTGATATGTTTTCATTTATACTGGCCAATAAGATTGCTCCAGTTGGTAAGGTTATAATTACACTTCACAAAACTGTGAATTCAAATCTGCATGTTAATGTAAAAACATTGGTCTTGTCTTTGCTCTTGCCAAGGTATTGATGTTATTCTTTTTGAGTAATGATATCGACATTATTTCCAAAAGAAAAGAAAAAATTTTATGGGTGAAAAATATACAAATACATTTAGAAACAATTTTTGAGTCTGAGGTGTATTTTGACTCTATAGTGCCATGGAGGCAGGGTTAAAGGGACATAAATTACAATTTTTTTTAACTCAAATTTATTTTAGTTTAGATTTCTAGTGGGTTCAAAATTATAGAAGTAGTGAGGGAGAATTTTCTTGATTGCATTGGTTAACAAAGGTAGCTTGATTAGTAAATTATATGTCAGTACTTTATTAAGTATTTTTCGAGTCAGTCATGAAATACTCCTCCGGTTCTAAATATAAGATGTACTTTGTAATATAATTTACACTATAAAGTAGGTCTTATATTTAGGATCGGAAGAGTATATCTCCTCAATATGCCTTAAAACCTAACTCACCCACCCTAGAATAATTTCTTAGGAAAATCACTATGAGATCTCATAATTTAATTACCAAAAAGTCTCACAACAAATGAGCAACATGCAATGACAAATTTTAGTATAGAAACGATAATAGATTTATGCCACTGAATTTTTTATTACCGCACTCCTTTCTTGAAACCTACTCATAATAATTTCCCCTATAATTTTTTTTCCTGTGCATAGCTCTTTTTCTTTGGATAGTATGCATAGCTTTATTTTACTCATACCAACGAAGATTAAGCAGTTAGTAAAAACATGCTCATGCTCTATGAGATTATGGATTGACATGTTTGAAAGAATAATCTGTAAATATTCTGTATAAATGTTTTTAACAATGCATGAGATTTATTCTAGTGTGGTGACGACACAAGTGATCAACACAAGAACAGAGGCCATCTGTTTTTAGCCATGAAATCAAGCTTAATTACAGTTAGGTAGGTAGAGTGAACCATCTTTCCTCTCCATTATTGTCAATAATCAAATATCACATCCTTGCTTTTTAATTGTGTTGGTCTTTGGTTTGTTTTTTCTTTCAAGGGAGTAGCAGTGATCTGAATCAGAAATCATAATCATATTCTTTTGGCTCACTAACATCTCATATTATTATTATGAAAATCTCATCATCACCTATATAGAAGATACTTCCATTGAAGGTCGGGTTCTAAAGTAAAAAGAAGAGTATAAGTGAAAAATAATCCATAAATGAAATACTCCTCCCAAGTGTTAATTGTACAAGTTAAATAAAAGTTAGTCAAATTAGTTATTTATAACAAATATATATTGTTTTCTCTAAAATATTCTCTTTAGTCATTGCATTGAAAAATATTATAATTGATGAAAACCCCTTTTAATATATGCAATCAATACAATTATTTATATTTATAATCACAACAAACTTTCCAGCTTCTGCATTTAGGACCGGAGGGAGGACTAGCATTCTTATTTTGTAATAAATCATTTCTTAACAACTGCTAGAAGACTACTAGTTATAATTATATATCAAGCCATGACAAAAATAAAAGTATAGCTGAAATTATGTCCTTTTATATGATTGACTTGATCTATTCAACTTCTTACAGATCAAAACTTCTGGTGGAAATTGATCACTCACGACTGGGAATAAGCTTTATTTAGTTCAGCTAATTCATTTTGCTAATGATTCATAGGCGCGTGCGAGATAGAGAGAGGGGGGTGGAAGATGAAGAAGTCTCTGAGAGGGGGAAAAAACATCAACACTAGAAGTTTCTGAAGATATAAGTCTCATTCTGAATTTATTATTTCATGACCAAAAAGGTCTCAAAAAGAAGATTTAAAGTCACACATTATTACCACATTGCTAAACAAAGGCTTGTTTTCATTTTTCTTTTGTGAGTGGTAGCTTTTACCACAGTAAAGGGTCTCATCCAACTTTCCCAGCTAAAGAAAAGGGTTCAGTTTCAAACTTGTCATGAAGCAGAGAAAGATATGAAGTGGGGATGCTTCAAAAACACCTTTTTTATATATAAAAAAGACTAAATAAATACCAAAAAAACACAAAGAAATAAAAAGCCTGCAAGGTTTAATGTATTCCAACTTGCATTGCATCAAACATGAATTATTGGCACTCCAAAGGGGGCCTGCATATGTACGATGATTTAACTTCAAACTGATGTATCACCACAATAATTCATCAGATTGTACATACCTGACACCAAATAATAAGATGCTTTTCATTTCTTTCAGGAACAGTGACTGATGATATTAGTATTTTAAACGTGTAAGCATCAGAATACAGGCATCCTCCTTCGCAGGAAGTAACGAAACAAGGTTCTTCTCCTTTCTAGTATCACAATTACACACTGGGCAAGAACCTAAATTGCAGTTTATTTGTTTTATGAAATGGGATTACTTCTCTTGGTTCCGATTATTTTGCTTTAATTATTGGTCAGTGCAGGGTACTATAGTCATACCAGACAAAATTTGAGGCACTGCAAGTCTGAACAGGATCCACTTATGTATTTTGCAGAGTTTCAGCTTTTACCAATGCTTTAGTTCAGACTTCAGACACAGAGACATGTGACAATCATAACTTTAACTGTTCAATAATTTTGTGGAACCAATTAAAGATGTCCCAAGAACAACAGCCTAAACCTACATAATTAATAAATGAACACCATAGACACTGAATGCAATTAATTATCATAATTCTTCACCCAAAAAAAAAATTATCATAATTCCAAACTTCAGAAAAAGAACAAAAGAAAGTATTTTCTTAACTCTGAACTTCATTGAAAATGAATGATGAACTCAGAGAAGAAACTTTGGTTCCATGAATAGTGGCGGACAAAAGATTTATAACGTAAATACTTAACTAATTTTTATAGATTAAAAAAATTAGATAAATTAGATATTTATTCAGAAAAAAATGTTCTCTGATGAATCTAAAATACATGGTTGTATATATTTGAGTTATTCTTGCGTTTCATTATTGCCTTAGAGGGAGTACTAATCAAGGTGGTTTGGAAAAAAATAACAAATATAATATAAGAGATAAAGTGGGTTAGAATCTTATATTAAAATCAAAGCAAACCTCCTAACTAACTCTTACATTTACTACTAAAGAGAATATAAGGAAAGTGTATTGCATTATCTTTCTCTTTATTTAAGGGGTCTCAGCAATTGATCTCACTTCTTTATGCTGATATGAATTTCACTCTCAGACGAATACTCTAAGCATAAAAATCTTGAAAATATAAGTAAAGAAGCATATCTTTAAAAGCATATTTGATAGTGTTGCGCGTTTGGGGCCAGAAAACACACATTATCAAACGTTCCCTCAACTTGGGAAACAAATATAATCCAAACAAAGTCCAAAAATACCCCAGGAAAAACAATTCACCTTTTACTCCTTAATAGCCCTTCTGATAGTCTTAAATGTTAATAAACACACCAATTGTTTCATTTTGTTCTTGCATGATTGATTTCTCATAAGCTGTGACAATGAAATGCCATTTTCCCTAGGGAAACTAAATGGCAGGGAACTCCGACTCTTCTGTTCTGCAGAAGACTTGATTACAATTTTGACTATCTATGAAGACTAAAGAGGACACTTACAATTCTTTTTGCCCAAAAAGGAAGTCATGTTTATGACCGACTATATTTAGCAATCATTTGGGTGAAGATTACAAAAGGAATAATTCAGACGCATGCAGTGAATGACATGGTGATGTGACAAGTTGAGCTATCGGAAGGATCAGAATTTCAAGTTCTTGATGATAGAGTGAAAGCCACACTAAGAGTATTCTGCAGTGGAAGACTTGAGTAGTCCCTTGAAGATAGAAGAAAGCTTTAATTTGGCATCTGCATGGTGGGATTTGACTTTCTGGATAACAAATAATATTCATTGATATAATGATGAAGCTAACACATCCATCAAGATCTTATCTATTCAAGTATGCAATATGATCAAGTAGCAATGCAAGGACTGAAACTTCAGATCTAAAAGTGAAACTAACTTGTGTTCTACGAGCATCAAGTGAACAGGTCCCTTAATGAGTGAAAGAGTATAAAGGAGGATATATATTGACTAACGGTTTTATAGTCTAATAACATGAAAACTTTTATATGAATGAGAGGTTACGGGTTCAATCTTACTTGTAATCTTAGATTATTAGTGCCTGCTCTTCCAATTCAAAAAAAATTACTTGTTAACTGAAATGCATGTTTAGGAAGAACTATCTCAACTGGAAAGTGATATCTATTTAGACAAAAACAAGTGCGTATTCCCCACATGAAGAAGTGACGTGATTTTTTTAACATGGAATTGGCACGCCTATACTATAATTATTGGCTGATCAAGAGGTGTCTTTTTTCACCAAAAAAAATAATAATACCATTAGATGATACTAAAAGACTAATCTAATACAACAAATAAACGTTACCTTCTCAAAGTGATTTTCTTTTCCTTTTCATTCGAAAAATTTAAACCCACAACTTTATTTAAGAAATATCAAGTTCTTTTCACTTGACCCAATCATAATTGTACCGATTAAAAATGTTTTTGATGGTTGGGGGAAGGGGAAATGACCACATTGATATATTGAGGCAACTTTTCATGCATAATTTGTCTATTACTCTCTTATCATCATTATTCAGAAATATTCGTTTGTTTTTATTACTTTGTTATCTAGGGACCCAATAGTTACTTCCTGTCATATTCCCTTTTCTTTTTCAGCCAAAAGATTTTGCGAATCGAACGTAATCTAAACGAAATTTCGAGAGCAGCAGTTGAAACAAGAAAGTCCACATTCCCTGAGATGTTTTTCCTCCGAACGATGATTGGCTCAAGGAAAATTTGTCTTACCAATTTTTTTCCCTCTGAACTTGCAGAAGGACGATTTAGGCCTCACAAATTGAGTCAGATTACAACTCCAATATCTATATTACTGAACAGACAAAAAGTGAAACACTAGAAAGGTCTGAATGGACAGGGGTCAATTTCATTCATCAAAGCCATATAACGGACCACTAGAGGAATCCAGCAACCTATTTCTTTCTAGAATGGTTCATAGTATATGGACTCCTTCATTTCATCAACATTCAACTTATTGTCCTCCACTTCACCTGGTCATCTCAATCAGACAACATGAATAGCATCTTAACTAAGCTTTCTTTCCTATTCAAAAAGTATGCATAGCTCAAAAATCCCCTTAAAATTAGAAGCAGTGCTTATGACGGAAGCATGGCATATTTATCAAAATTAATTAGAAGATATGTTATGAAACCCAAGCCAGTGGATCTCAAGAAATAACAATAGAATCTCAATATTTGTAAGAGTAAATAGAAACACCTGAGGTAAGGAACAATAATAGTGTCTTAAAACTCTCAAAGCATGCGACTTGGATAATGTCATTGCTCAACAGTATTTTGCATTTGTAATTTGTATTGCAGCCAACCATTCATGCCTCACAGGAGAGGATCTAACAATGTAGAATTAACAAAACTATTTTCAAAAATTGAAAAGGAAGAGAAAAGAATGTTGCTCTAAAGATGAAGAGAACAAATACGCTAATCTACATTTTGGTAGTTCTTTTTCAATTATTTTCAATTTTTTTGTAGGTATGCTGCATATACCAAGCTAATCTTGAAGTATCATATGGAAGAACTGGTTCATCCTGAGGCAGTTTTCAGCAGTTCTTCCCACGTGGCTAGTTTTTCCCTAGGTTTGTTTACTGTAATTCCACGCCTCTTTTCTTCAGTGTCTATCTTCTCCCAATCACTGAATGAAACTATTCTTACATTTCTATCATGTAGGAGCTGGCGAAGACCGTCTCTGCCTTGTTTTGGCAAGATCGACGATGGTACCAAAACTCCTTTATTAAGGTCTTCTGATATGCTTGACACCTGTCATGTTGATTGTCAGCCAAAATACAAAACTAACAATCACACAGATCCATATTCCATATGAAAGTAAAGCAACTTGCTTGGGACAGAGCTACTATGCCCTTCCACCCCCCGGGGGGGGGATGAAGGCTTTATGGATTTAGTAGCTCATTTTACAATATAACTTGGCATGCATGTATCATATAATTATATTTCTAGTACTATTAACATCAGGCAATGGAAAAATAGTTAAGAATCTAACTACTTCGAATGCCAATCACCCACAGTATTTCAGACTCAAATCTTTAACACTTCTCAAGCAAAAATTTCATGTTTAGCTGTTTGCAAACTCCCTAGGAACTTATAAGCCCTAGTATGGCAGGTTTTGCAATCATCTATACCACTGTCAAGTAGTAAGCTTCCTAAGAACAACATGAATATAGAAGCAAGCTTACAGTTTCTTCAGCACAGTAAAGGTTTGTGGCAATAATTCCAGTTGGCCCTCTCTTCAGCCAACCACAAACATACAAACCCTCCTCAAGTAATGTAGAATCCCCTGAAGCATCACTCAGCACTCGACCTTCGTTATTGGGAACTATACCTGAAAATTAGCAACCACATATTGATGAGAGAAAGGGGAATAGAAATACACAGAACATGAAAATAAAAAAGGGATTTGGAATTGAGAACTCCATCATTGATCCACATAACTCCTCTCAAGTCAGATTATAAGTTATATATTTTAGCTAGTTAATATTCTAACAAGTCCAACAACAACAAGCCTTATCCCTCTAGTTGGGGTTGACTACATAAATCGCATGACACTATTGTCATCTATCAACTATCAAATATTTTGATAGATTGTTAACGAAAGTCTCATTCAATGACCTCATTGAGTGTGCTCCTCGGTCTTCTTTTGCCTTTTTTAAAAGGCTCCAAACTGTCTGATTTACTTTTCTCACCGGCACCTCCAATAGCCTTCTCTATACATGTCCAAAACACCTCAAACAATATTCAACCATTTTCTCTTTGATAGGTGCCACAAGTACTCTTACTCTTATATTTGCATTTT
Source organism: Neltuma alba (assembly GCF_004799145.2). NCBI lineage: Eukaryota > Viridiplantae > Streptophyta > Magnoliopsida > Fabales > Fabaceae > Neltuma > Neltuma alba. The sequence goes on along the minus strand of NW_021634922.1, from coordinate 1,270 downwards.
GAATCTTATCTTTTCTTATATGACCACACATCCATCTCAATATCATCATTTCTGCCATCCTAACTTTATGCTCTTGTTTTTCTTTTAGAGCCCAACATCCACTACCATATAACAGCTAATCCTATAGCAGTCTGATAGAATTTTTCTTTAAGCTTATCAGATACCTTTTTATCGCAAATAACTCCAACAGCCCTCCTCCACTTTAACCACCTTGCTTGTATTCTATGAGAAACTGTCTCCATCAATTTCAACATCTTCATGTATGATGGATCCCAGATATTTGAACTTTGACACTTGAGAAATGATTTGATCTCCCATTTTAACCTCCAAATCACCACTAACTTGCCTCTCCCAAAATTACAATGCATATATTCTGTTTTGCTCCTACTCAAACAAAAACCTTTTGACTCCAAGGTACTTCCCCATAGCTCTAATCTAGAGTTAATCTCTTCTCTTGATTCAATCACGAAAACTATGTCATCAACGAAAAGCATGCACCTAGGGATTTCTTCTTGAATAAGCCTAGTTAGAACATCTAGAACATGATTAAACAAGTAAGGGCTCAAAGAAGGTCCCTGGTGTAGCCAATCTTGATAGGGAAGTCTTTTGTTTCACCTCCAGGCTTTATTATACTTGTAGTTAACCCCTCGTAAATATCCCGTAAGGCTTTGATGTAAGCAACCCAAACACCTTTCTTCTCCAAAGCTTTCCAAATTTTTCTCTTGACACATGATCATAAGCTATTTCAAGTCAATAAAAAAAATGTAAATCCCTTCCTTTACTTCTATACCTTTCCATTAACCCTTTTAGTAAATAACTCCCTTCTGTCGTGAATCTCCCCAGCATAAATCCAAATTGGTTCTCAGAAATGGAAGTGTTTTTCCTCTGTAGCTTACATAGTTTGAATTCTTTTACTCTTGTAAATAGGAACCAAAGTGTTTTTCCTCTATTCATCCAACATAATCTTGGAGTGTAAAATTTCATTAAAACGCTTGGTTAGCCACAATTCACTCTCCTCGCCTACACATTTTCAAACTTCGATAGGAATACTGTTAGGTCCAATAGCTTTGCCATTGTCCATTTTCTTAAGAGTTGCCTTAACCTTTCCGATGCGGATCCTACGGTAAAAAACCAAATTCCATTCCTCTTCGTCAATTAACAAGTCCTCCAAGCCCAAGTCAAACATGCTTCCCTCATTAAAGAGCTTGTAAAAGTAGCCCTCTCATCCATCCTAATATCACAATCAATAACTAGAACTTTACCTTCTTCA
>NW_021634921.1:0-102676 GCF_004799145.2 Neltuma alba | reverse complement strand
TAACTGGAGAGCAAACACTAAATGCCCCACGATTTGAATAGAGTCTATAAACGTGATCAACTTTCATCCATTCACAATTCCAGTAAAGTTTAAGGCCTATGATCAAAGTTAAATCTAGCAAAGATATTGGATTCCAAGTTGCTAGCTTGCCATTGGCATGTTTCAATAAGATCATTTGTCAAATCAATGTGTTTGGGGAAGCCACCAACGTGGTCTGCGGCCGCTTCTCCACAAGCCTAGGTTTAACCCTACCATTTGCCTGATTTTTGATACCTCCCCACATCAAATGTTTATTAGCTCACATGATACACTTTGGTCAACCCCTAACCAACAGCAGCGTTAGGCCGTAACTGTCATTTGGTGAAATTCCTGTCACTAATGTTGAATTAAATTGTAGAAACACTAGTCTACGATGGTCAGACTCAGAGAAGGTGAATCCGAGTCTGCATGCAATTCGAATAATGAAAAAAATATTAATCACCATAGGTTCGAAAATTAACCGGGACACTAGGGAAGCTCTGATTCGATAATTCAACTTCAACAAAACTTTATGAAGGAGCCAGTCATATGATATCATAACTTCAAAATTGAAAATTATGCTTTCTGACGATAAAATCTACTGTCTAATGACAAACTACATCGTAAACATAAACAATAAGCAACCATATCTTCACTTAGGTTCAATAGGAACAGAACTCATGGGCAACAGCCAATGAAAAAAGCCACTACCGAACTCTAAATACCATGCCACTTTCCATCCCTCAACGGTTGGCCTTAGCAACTCTCTCGATCTCGTCCTTCTTCTTGATGGCATAGCTGAAGAATTTCATGTCATAGTCAGCATCCATAGAAAGAAATATTCATAACATGCAGAAAGGAGCATGATAACTGAATAAAACAATTATCAGAAACAAAAAGTAGTGAGAGGACTACACAGGCACGACATTTCAAGGAATAGTTACAAACTTGAAGAATTTCTTTTCTACTATAGAGCTAAAATTCGATGCCACAAATACCTGTTTGATGATCCCTTTGCAGCATTGATAAGTTCATCAGCCAAGATTCTGCGATCGTCTTAATGTTCCTGAATGCAGACTCACGAGCTCCTGTAGTAAGGAGGTAAATTGCCTGATTCACACGTCGCAGAGGAGATATATCCACAGCTGACGTCTGACAACACCAGCAGACCCAATACGAGTAGCATCTTCTCTTGGTCCACTAGAATAACATACAAAAGCATTTGAAAGGAATGTTACAAACGAAAAATAATAAATTAGCAAGAAATTATATTGTTTCATAGTTATAAAAAGAAAAGATCATTTTTTTTCGTTTGTTTTCATACCTGTTGATCACAGCATCAACAATAACTTGAATGGGATTTTGATCAGTTAGCAAGTGGATAATTTCCATTGCATGCTTAACAATCCTCACTGCCATTAGCTTTTTGCCGTTGTTTCGTCCATGCATCATGAGAGAGTTGGTAAGCCTCTCAACTATTGGACATTGTGCTTTCCTGAAACGCTTGACTGAATACCTCCCAGCAGTGTGAGGCACATAGGTTGCATGCTTGGCAGGAGCCACGCCAATGTAATCAGCCAAGGATATGTCGTTTACCTAAAATCACAACATATAATTAATTTTAATAATTTTCAAAGAACTACCGAGTCCTTCTACATCAAGAGAATGAAGGTTTTTATAGCAAAACAGAGAGATGCAGAAAAAGCACAGAATGACAGCTCTTTATAGCAACAACAGCAACCAACAAAAGGACCACAGGTATAAAATTCCCAGGCAGCGGATACTGGTAATTAACAGAATATCCCTTCCAAGTTCCTCCCAAAAAGGGCAGGATTGGACAAGTTGTTCACCTGCTTGATTTTAATTCTCATCCAATTAGGCGAAGAAGAACATCAATCAGAGATGATGTTACGTAGAGTAGTCGCCCTAAAGAATTTCAGCCCCACTTATAGTGACCTAATACTCATAACCGTTAAACCTACCCTATTAACGCCAGTCTTGCTTATATATGAGTTTCAGAAATATAATCTCCTGAAGAGCGAAAGATGTGCAAGTGACAGTTAGGACGTCTCAAGTTCGAAACATGCGCGAAGGCATTAGCAACTTCAATAAAGTTCAGTGAAATCTTCTATAACAAATCTGCAGTCTTTCAAGACATTATATCCATCAGAGAAGAAGGAAAAACGAAAGTCCCTTCCAAGACATCCCAGAATAAGTACAAACTACTATGCATTAAACACAGGCTACAATTTAAGACCCAAAAAAAAAATGAGAGAAACGAGATCGACAATGCACAAAATCGAAACCTGAACATCGTCGAAGGTCCAGCGATTGAAGAGCTTGACGTCGAATAACTGGCTCGGAGAGATCATGAGTCGGAGGTTGAGCAACCACGGCGGGCCATCTTGATGCTTACCGGGAGCTTGGAACACAGAGAACGCACAGAGCAAGACAGGAAGAGAATTTGGTGAGATCGAAACTATAAGGCAACCCTAGTGACCTTATGTTTCGTTAATTTGGGCTCTCGAAGTTAATGGGGCTGGGCTTCTTGAAACCAGATCCAGATTACGATTATTGGTTTTGCAACACTTTTAGGCCCCAAATAAATTTGCAAACTTGAACTAAGTCCTAAGCTTTCCATTGTCAGAAATAATAAAACCTAAAATATCAATCATAAATACTATATTGTATAAAATTATCGATTTTTTTTTTTTTCTCCAATAATTTGGGTTACCATGACTTTTTTCGTAAATCAAGATAAACTTATCCATATTTACTTCGTATACTGTAAAAGTTCTTTTAAAATCATGATTTTGATTCCATCCTAATATTTCTGTAATCTTCTTGCATGTTTTTGCTCATCTTTTTATTTAAAAAAAAAACAGAGAGAGGGGGAGAGAATATTTGTCTCATTTTCCCTAATATGATAAGGAAAATTAGAGGAAATTTATTCTCTACTTTTTTTTTTCGTAACAGGGCTCAAGGTTATTGCTTTTTTAATTGGGTGTGCTGTTTAATTGGCAATTGAGAGTTTTGGAAAATGTCTTCGGATCCATCCCTAATGGATAAGACGAAGCCTATTATAAGTGGGGAAGCAATGAGAGAACAAGAAAAAAGTGGGCCACAACATTTGTTATGTATCTTGTCACTTTGAGAAGGAGGGAATTGCACCGGCAACAAAGAGTTTTTGTCAGAAAAAAATAAAATATCCTAAAAACTATTAAATGTGCGAGTGAATTTTAAAATTTTAAAGAAAATCCGTTGTAACTATTTCGAGTGGTTTGAAAGGAATGAGACGTCCCTCTTCCTTCTTTTGCAAGCAAAATGAATGACGTAATATGCTTCTTCTTCTCCCTCCCTCATTTTAAGATTGCCACCTCAACACTTCTAGCCAGTTTCTAGCTACTAGAGCTCTGGCAGTGGCGACGATAACGGCCACCAGAACTTAGGCAACATGTCATCGAAGCTCTTGCAATCAATTGCTAAAGGTTCAATGACTACTGTTGTTTTGGTATTGACTACCACTGTTTTTAGCTATTAATTATTTTTTTTTAGAATTTTAATGATTACTTTGTTTAGTTATTGACTATTCTAATATCACAATTTACTACTTTTGTTTTTTAAAAATTTGATGACTACTCTTATTTAACTATTGATTAGTTTTATTTTCCTATTGATTACTTTTGTGGGCAGATACACCTACAACTTGGACGATTTAGGTATTTCATGGTTTTAATTGATGCATCAACAAAATGGTCACATGTTTACTCATTATCCTTTTGTAATCTAGTATTCACAAGGTTGTTTGCTCAATTAATTAGATTAAGAGCACATTTTCTTACTATCCCATCAGAAAAATATGTTTAAATAATGCTGGTGAATTTACTTCGCCAGCTTTCAATGAGTATTGTATGTCTCATGGGATTGATATTCACACACAAAATGAATTTGCAGAATCACTAATTAAACGATTACAAATAATTACAAGACTATTACTTATGAGATCGAATCTCTCAATTTTTCCTTAGGGACACGCAATTTTGCATGTAACAATATTAATTTGTATTAAGCCAACAAATTATCTCAAATCCTCCCTTTTACAGTTGGTCTTTGGTTAGGAACTTAGGGGGTGTTTGGCTTTTTTGCCAAACCATGGTTTGGTTTTCCAAACACCCCCATTTTTTTTAAAACCAAGGTTTTGCCCAACAAAACCTTGGTTTCAAATAAGCAGGCGGAGGGACAATTCTACGGAGGGAACAAGCACGCGGGGGGGGGGGAGGACTCATTCAGCACGCTGGGGGGTACTCATTCAGCTCAGGGTACAATTATTTGGCAAAATAAATCATTTTTTTAAAAACAATTTATTTTTATTTATTAATATATACACACACTAATTTCTTATTATTTATATTATTTATGCCATATTTATTATGTTGTCAAAATATATATTATTAATAAATTTATTACTTCAAATAAACATATATTATGAAATATATATTATATGTAATTATCATTTAAACTTATGTCCTTTTTAGTAATTTCTACATATCAAAAAGCACTTCTGACAATAATTATTCAAACACTCTCACTTTATCAGAATCACTTTTCCAGAAAATCTATTCTTTCAAAATCTATTCTCCAGAAGCTATTCTGCAAACCATGGTTTTGCCTCATCCAAAAACACCCCCTTAATATCTCCCATCTAAGAATTTTCGGATGGATGTACAGTATATGTTCTTATTACTCCACCACAACGTACTAAGATGGGTCCTTAAAGAAGGATGGGAATAGAGAATATATGTTGGATATAAATCTCCCGCTATAATAAAATATCTAGAACTATCAATAGGAAATTTATTTAGGGCTCAATTCACTGATTGTCATTTTGATGAATCAAAATTTTTAATATTTGGAGGGGAAAACAAGCATTTGAAAAAAGAGATTAGTTGGAAGAAACCTTTATTATCTCAACTTGATTCTCATACAAAACAATGTAAACTAAAAGTTCAAAAGATAATTCATTTACAAATTTAGCTGATCAATTGCCAAACGTATTTACTGACCCAAAAAAAAGTAACCAAATCACATGTTTTAGTTGCTAATGCTCCTATCAGAATTGATATCCTTGTTAGACAACCTGCTATTGTAAATGAATCTAAAGCAGGTATGAAGCATGGTAGGTCTATTAGTTCCAAAAATAAAAATCTTCAAAAGAGAAAAAGAGCTAAAAATGTAGATAGCCAAGTTAAAGATAATCAAGAAAAATTAGTAATTTAAGAAAAGCCATTAGATAATGTTAATGTCTTAGTTTCAAAAGAAACTCAGGTACTTAAAATGTGCGAAAATAATGAGATTTCAATAAATTATATTATGAATGGAATATGATGGGACCAAAATGAAGTCAACATTAATGATATTTTCGCATATAATATAGCGCTTGATGTGATGAATGATAATGGGATCATGAATCAAAGTCTATTAGTGAATATAACTAAGAAAAAATTGGCTAAAATAGAAAGACATAATTGAGCTAGGATTGAATTCACTAGAAAAACGAAAAGTTTTTGGACCTGTAATCCATGTACTTGAAGATGTAAAACCAGGTAAAGGCAAATGAATTTTTGTGCGAAAACAAAATAAAAATGGTAAAATTGTAAGATATAAAGTACAGCTTGTTGCCTAGGGATTTACACAAAGACCCAATATCGATTTTGAAGAAAACATACTTACAAGTAGTGGACATAACTACTTTTGGATATTTAATTAGTCGGCAGTAAAAGAATGACTTGATTTGCGTCTGATGGATGTTATTACAACATATTTGTATGGCTGACTTGCAATGACATTTATATGGAACTCTCTGAAGGGTTCAAGTTGCCAAAAACATACAATTCAAGTTCTCAAGAGCAATACTCAATTAAGTTAAATAAATCTCTATATGGATTAAAGTAATTAGAACATATGTGGTATAACTGTCTAAGCGAGCATTTGATAGATAAGAGAACTATTGTATTCCTTCACTTGCCCCACAACACAAAATGACATGTCCTATTTATAAGCATGGTCTTACACATGAGTTATATTTATTCTTAAATGACAAATAATGGATAATCAATTTTATGAATGTGCATAGATGTGAGTTACAAGATTAAATAGATAGTAGAAAGATATAGTAGTGGAAGAGTAATGCATAGTAAAAATAATAGTAGTTACTTGATGAAGTTGAAGAAAAAAAAAGTAAATAAACATCCATATATAACATTCATAACACAATATAAATAGTCTTTAAATGAAATATTTAATATTAAATTGTTGTAATTTACGTTTTGGGTTGAATCCAACACTGCTAATAAATAAAACTAACGTAGATGATAAAAAAGTGAAAATAAAAATATTAATTTAAAGGTTAATTATATTTCTAATTTAACATTTTCTTATTAAAATTTTTGTAATGGTTTCAGTTATATATACAAATTTTAACCACAGTAAAATTATTTGTATACTTTTTTTAAAATCATAAAAGACGAGGAATCGCTTAAAAGGGATAAAATAATTAATTTTTTAAATTAAAGAGGGACATTTTGATTATTTAATAATATTTAAAAAATTTTAATTAGACCTCACGGCGTGATTAACACTATACAAAGTCAAAGCAAGGCCGACCGTTGCTCGTTCGAATTTTCCTTTTAATGGATAAACACTATACAAAGTCAAAGCAAGGCCTGCTGGATTCTTACCACTTGGTTGAATATTTTGCTAAACTAATAATAAAAAGTCATGTGTATGGATATGTCCTTCTGTCATTTTTTTCAATTGAATTATATCATGTATTATTTTTTAAATATATCCTTAATCATGGAGTAGGTAAGTGAGAGAGAAAATGGGTAAGCACCTGTTATAATTAATTCACAGACATAGTCCACTGGGATGAAAAATGAAAAAATATGTATTAAAATTTTAGACGTATCTATAGTATAATCTATAAAAAGAATCAAGTTTATTCAAAAAATCATATTACATCCTCAAACAGTAAACCCAAATAAAAAAAGTGAAAAAAAAGTACAAAAACATTAGAAAGGAAAAATGTACACGACTCATCCCCCAAACGCTGTCGTTTCGATGATGGGCAGCGAACGTGGATTCTATAAAGTGAGTCCAATACCAATACTCAAGTCATTTGGCTCACACATCCTTCCAGAATTTGCAAAAGAAAATTTTATGATAAAAAATTATTTCATTCAAAATCAGTAGCAAAAATTTACGACCAAAAAAATTCTGCCATACCCTTATTAGAGATAGAGTTTTTTTCGTAACAACTTAATTTGTACCGGGGCAAATAAGGGCTTGTTTGGATGCTCTAAAACCGTGGTTTCAGAAGCACTTTTTTGTAAAACGAGATAACCTCCTCTACATATTTACTTCGTAATCCATAAAAACACTTCTGAAACTATAGTTTGGTTTCTATCCAAACACTCCCTAAGTCGAATTCTTTAAGTGGACAAATGGATTTTCTGAGTGGAAAAGGACAAATCAATTTTTTAAAAGAGGGCAAGTGACAGGTCACATTATTATCGTACACAATCAGTTTCGGTCATTATTGTATTAATGAGTACTATGATGGTCGGTAAATCCTAACCATTCAAATTTAATATAAATAGTTAAGGTTTTAATTTTTAATTTTAATTTTTTGAAAAATATTTTTCATGCATGATCCAAAATAAATATAACCTCTTAACAGTAAGGTTTTGAAAAAATGATTGTTTTATTTAAAAATTTTAAATTTAAATTATTAAAATTGTGTTTGGCTTTTTTTCCCAAATTATTTCCTGCCACTGTAATTATTTTCTTAACTTGTGGTGCCGATGCTCTCTTTAATCTCTGGCCTGCCATCTGTCGTCCTATCACATCAGACCCATATGACGTCGATGGAAGAGTTTTAACTTAACCAATGAGAAAGACAACGTGAGTTGCGTGGGTATCTTTTTTTTTTTTTTTCTTTTAATAAAGTATGCATGGGTATTTACTTTTTAATCCTTCAATTTATAAAATTTATTTTTAATTTTTCTTAATCTTAGTATCGTTGATTTCTTTTAACGAAAAATGTTCACTCAGTAAATTTAAATTTTAATGTTGACTCTATAATCAAATCCTGACAAAACATAAAAACGAAATCAAATTTATTTTTGGGGGTGTTTGGATAGAAACCAAACCATGATTTCAAAAATATTTTTACGGTTTACGAAGTAAATATGTAAAGGAATTTGTTTCATTTTACGAAAAAATGCTTCTAAAATCATAGTTTGGAGGTTGCCAAACACTCTCTTTGTGGTTAATTTCACTCAAATTAGCATGGCATTTTAAAAATGAATTATCGGGAAAATTTTGTTGGATAATCACTTGGCCGTGATTTTAGTTTGTTTTTGTCATAAAAAAATTAAAATTAGAGATTGCTATTTTTTTTTTTTTGATAAGTCGGAAAACAAGAGATTGCCATAATCAAACACAAAGTAATGGGATGGGATGCCATTTACTTTTTTTAAAGACAACGCGGTCTTGCAGCCTAATCCGGATTCCATGAAATCCCACCATTAATCTGCTTTTAAATAAAGTTCATGATATGAGTTGGATTTACGGGTTCAATTTGTCAACCCATTAAAAATGAAATGTTATGATTAGTTAAAAACCAACTCTAACGAAAAATGACACTTGTTAAAACCTACAATCCGTGGCGAGTTAGTTCTTTAACTCGTGGGTTAACCCATATTTTTTTAATTTTATTAATTATTGTCATTATATTATTATATTTTACATCATATCTAAAAAAATTTTAAAAAAATACTTATATGTATAAAAAAAATTAAAAATTAAAAAATAAAAATAATAGTTGGCGGACCTAAAAGCCAACCCCGCTACGTAGGGTCTTTTAAACCCCCATTGTCTGCTCCTAAGCTAATCCGCCCGTTTTATCACTCATACTTTTGAAGACTTGTAAGATCTATTCACATGCTCCAACCCCACAAAAACAAATGTTTTTGGTTAAACATAAATTATATTTAAATCTAAATAAAAAGATAATATAAAAGAGTTTGACCTTCACTCTTATGACCGAATAGAAAGTAGTTTCAAATTCAAATTAAAATAACTTGATGATGCTTTGAGTTAAAAAAAAAAAAAAACTATTTTTTGGTGCCTTAGATGGATTGAATTTCAATCCAATCATAAGGCATCTAAACTAATTAACCATTCAAATCAAAATTGGATGATATAGATTTAATGTTATTTTATTTTTATTTTTATTTTATTTTCACGCCACTTCACCCCACGAACATTGGAAAATAGAATTGGTTCCTTGATTTGAACTCTAACATGCAAATGATAAAAATATAATAAAACCGTAGATAGAGAAATGCTACGGGACCATTTTTGGATAGCTAAAAATCATCTTTATTTTAATTATATACTTATTAAAATAACTGATGAAAAGTATATAAAATTATATTACCTCTTGTCCTTAATATAATATTTCATTCTAAATATAAGACCTCAATTCATTTTGTCTCTCATATTTATTTTTTTTTTCAAAATAGTTCTTATAATAATGATATCTCTAGCCACTACACTTTATTAGCAAGGATATTTTAAAAAAAATAACACGTACTAATTACAAATAACTAATTTAACTAGTTTTTTTTAATATGCTCAAATTAATCAACTAACTCCTATATTAAGAACAAGAGTTAATATTTGTACTACTCAATTTTAAGATGGAGGGGTGATAAACACCCTAACTAAATCGTATTTGAACAACATAAAATTATGAAAGGGACAATAGCAAAAAAAGACTGTCAAAATTTAAAAAAATTATAAATAAAAACTCCTACAACATTAGTATAGATTTTGATAATAACTCTTATAAACCGGTTTCTATTTGTAATTTTTCTATTTCAGCTTCTTTTTTTTTTGGCTATTTTCCCACTATGAAACGCAAGGCACCTTCAAGATCTGAAGATCTCTAAAATCTTAACAGTACAAGACTATAAATGCATATGAACAAACACGTTTCCTTTATTAATTTTCTGTTTCAGTACAATCCTAAACTACTTTTCTTTTCACGCCTGCATTATTACGTTTCAAATCAAACAATGATAAATATTCGCTCTGCCATGTACTGTATCTGAAAATCACAGAATTCTCATTTTGGGTATTCTTAGCTTAAAGACAAATCTGGTAATTAAAATTAAGACGTCTCTATATCATATAGTTGTAGTTGAACTTAATTGGGTTAGCTTGGATTTGCACCGAAGAGGGATAAAAAAACCAAAAGGCATAAAAAAAAATTATTCCATGCCAGAAATTTAGATAAGAATAAGAACAACTTAGCCATAGATAGTACCCACACTGGATCCTTCCCCATTATATTATATTTCTCGCCATATATAACATCAAATATTCAAATCTTATCCTGTTCAAGTCAATCCCATGCTGGCTTCTTTGTTGCTCCACGGATGCATAGCTAGAAACCGATCATAATTTTAATTTTAAGTGTTTTTATAATATACGAAATAATATGTGAAGAAGTTTAACTTATTTTGTTAAAAAAATACTTTTTTAAAGTTCTTGCCAGACAACCCGTTAACGATCTTGTTCTCATCATCATAATCTGCTGCGCTTCAAGCTTCCCATATCTTTGGCTTCCTTTCTCAGAACGTACTTTTGAATCTTACCGGTAGATGTTTTGGGAAGATCCTCCTTGAACACCACCGTCTTGGGCACCATGAAGCGTGGCATCCTCTCTCTGCAATACTCCATTATCTCCTTCTCCGTCGGCTTCTTCTCCAATCCCTCCCTCAGGCTCACGAACGCGCACGGCGTCTCTCCCCAGAACTCGTCCGGCCTCGCCACCACCGCCGCCTCGTTCACCGCCGGGTTGCTGTACAGAACCGATTCCACCTCCACGCTGCTCAGATTCTCACCCCCACTTATAATCACGTCCTTGGATCGATCTTTAATCTCTAAGTACCCATCTGCATGCATAACTCCAACATCTCCGGTGTAGAACCAGCCATTCTTGAGGCATTTGGAGTTTGCATCTGGGTCTTTCAAGTAACCCAACATGATGCATCCGCCCCGAAGAACCACTTCCCCAAGGGTTGACCCGTCTCGTTTCACGCTTTTACCCGAATCCGGATCCACCACGTCCATCTCCGCCAACCCAATTGTTCTCACACCTTGCCTCGCCTTTAACCTTGCCCTCTCCGTCGCCGGCAGCCTGCTCCACCCAGGCTTCCACGCACACGAAACCATCAACCCGCCGGTTTCTGTCAACCCATACCCGTGACTCACCACAAATCCTAACGCTTCCGTTCTAAGCAGCACCGCTGCTGGTGGCGGCGCTCCCGCCGTGAGGACTTGAACTGGGCTTCTTAGAGGTTTGTTTGTTGGGGAGTTTGTTAGCATGTTGAGCACCACCGGTGCGCCGCACATGTGTGTGACGCCGTGGCGTTCGATCAGCTTAAACACGGTAGCGGCATCGAATTTTCGGACGCAGATATTGGTTCCTCCGACGGCTGCCATCCCCCACGGGAAGCTCCACCCATTAGCGTGGAACATATTCAGTGTCCACAGGTAGACCGGTTGTTTGGGAACGGCCCAGTCAATCAGAGAATCGACCGTGATGACGAACGTCCCTCGGTGGCAATGAACCACCCCCTTCGGAGCCGAAGTTGTACCGGACGTGTAATTCAAGATCATCGGATCCCACTCACTTTCAGGTTGGATCCACTGGAAATTTGGGTTGCCCTTCGCCAGCAACCCCTCGTAGGTGTCGAAGAATCCCTCCAATGATGTGGGTCCCACTGAGTCGTCAGTGATGAGGATAAGAGTAGGCCGTTGAATCTCCCGAGGCAACAAGGAGATGGCCTCAAGAACCAGAGCGCGTGAGACGCAATCAACGAACACAAGTTTGGATTCACCATGGCGGAGGATGACGGAGATGGTGCGAGCGTCCAAGCGGGCATTGATGTTGTTGAGGACGGCGCCGGTGAAGGGAACTGCGAAATGGAGTTCATACATAGCAGGGATGTTGGGGGCGACGACGGAGACGACATGACCTCGACGGATTCCGGTGGAGGAAAGAGAGGAAGCTAATTGGAGACACCGGCGGTGGGTTTGGGACCAAGTGAAAGTGGTGTGGTTATAAATAATAGAAGTACAGTCACCATAGACAGTGGAAGCTCTATCGAGAAAACCCAAAGGAGTGAGAGGGGGAGAATTCGCAGTACTTGGCCTAAGATCTTCCATAGCTAAAGGAGGAAGACGATGGAAGAAGAAGAACTTGCTCTCCCACTAACACAGGCGAGCTCGGGCAGTATAAAAAGAGGGATGAAGGTGGGGGTGACGTCTGACGTGGCTGGTGTTTTAATTTATAAGTACGGATTAGAACTAAGACTATTTAAAAAATAAATAAATATAAGAGATAAAATAGATTGATGTTTTATATTTACGATTAAAATGAAAGTCAAACAAATTTTTATACTAAGAAGAAAGTATAAAAATCATGAGAATTAATATCGAGGGTGTGTGGATTTCACGGTAAGTATATGGAAAAAAAAACTTACATAAATTTTTTTAAAAAAAATATTTTAAGAGGAAACTAGACGCCCGGCTAAAATTGACTCAATAATTGAATAATGATAATAAGATAATAACGAAGACCGAGGATATTGTTGATAAGGAAGAGGAAAGGAGAAAGGAAGAAGCTCGAAAAAAAACTCTTGATGAAAAGTTAATATTAGTTTTATTTATAAGATTTATTTCATATATTTATTATTTTTTTTAAATTAATATTTTCTCAAAGATAATTAAGTAGGAAAGAGAGAAAGGAAATGAATTAAAATAATACTTATAATATTTAAAAAAAACATATTAACTAATTAAATTAATACTTTTAATTTATTTAAATTAATTAATTAAGTTATAAATCAAAACAGTGTTATAACGAAGCCATTCAAGGGCTCTGTGTGTTCTCAGTCCTTGTCGTCGCCAGAAACCGAAAAAGGAGAAATGCTAAAATGTCCTCGTCCTTCCGTTTTTCTCATAAAAATTTAATTAAGGGGTGTTTAGATTAAAATTTTAAAAATAATTTTAATATGAAAAAATTTTATTTCAGTTTATATGAAAATATTTGATAAGATTTTTTTCTAGTATATCAAAGTAGATCTTATATTTAAAATAAAAGATAGTTTTTTCTATGATATCTAAAATAGCAACTAATTTGAGAGTTGAATTTAGTATTAAGTATACTCATATAGTCTTATTTATAAGTCATTTCTATTAATTTTTACATAAATCAACAAAAACTTTAAATTTTATTAATTTTGTCTTAAAATTTAACAAATTTTTTATTTTATTCATATTTAATATATATTATTCTCTCAATCCTTTTTAATAAGAAACAACTACCATTTGTATCTTACCCTCTTTTGTATATATAAAAATAATATATGATAATAGCGAAGACCGAGGATATTGTTGATGATTTTCGCCAATACACTCGTCCTCTGCTTAATTATACTACTTAATCAGAGAGTTGAGTTGTTATTGATATTATATAGAACGTTTATTTCGCACATTTATTATTATTTTTTAAATTAATTTTATTCATATTTTTTAAAGAATAATTAAGTAAGAAAGAGGGGGAGTAAGGAAATTAAAAAAAAAAAATGCTTACGCTATGTTTGATAAGAGGAAAATGAAGGGAACCAGAGGGAAAGAAAAATTTTCACGAGTTCGATTTAAAAAATTAACAAAATAGGGTTAACAAAATATAAAATAAAAGAGTAATAAAAATTAATTAATCCTACTTATTCAATTTTTTTATGCCAAGCTCATCAAAATTTTTCTTCCTAGCCTCTTCTCTATTTCCCTCATATCAGACAAACCCTTAGAGTGCTTTAGGAAGAATATAAGGAAATTTGGTTAAAAGTCCCTCTTTAAAAACTTAATTGACTAAAAAGGCATAAATTTGAATAAGGGGGTGTCTGGAACATCCTAAAAGTGCCTTTATAAAGTTTTTCTTTTACAAATCAAGATAAACTTCTCTATATATTTACTTCATATATCATAAAATTACTTTTAAAATCATGGTTTGGTTTCCATCTAAACACTTCCAAGTGCAATTAAAATCTGTGAGTGTAACCTTTCTTCTACTGTGTGCAACAAGTCATTAACACTATACAATAATTATCAATACAAAAGTCATTTGTACAAATGAAAGATATATTGTACACAGCAAAAAAAAAAAAGTTGGACTCATAGATTATAGTTGTATGGGCTCAAATTTAGATCTTTTTAAGCAATTAAGTTTTCAAATAGAGATTTTCTTACCATATTTCCTAAGAATATATTATATTAATAAATTTAACAAGTATCCTTAATTTATTTAAATTAATTAATTAAGTCGGAAGAGTATTATATAAACGGACCCATGCAAGGGCATTGTGTGTCCTCAGTCCTTGTCATCTAGAGGTGGAAATACAGGCTGACCCTATTCCTTCAGAGCCGAGCTTGCAGGGCTAACGGGCTTAATGGGCTCTAATTTGCTAGGTTTAGCCCTTAAGTTAATGGACTCAGGGTTGACATGTGGGCTTTTAGCCCGCTTAAAAAAAAAACTATTTTTATTATTTCTTACATTCTTTATCAAAAAATTAAAAAAAACCAGTAAAAATATTAATAAAAGACATAAATATAAATAAAATAAAATCTCAAATACAAAATATCACATATCTAAATATCTATTAACATCTAAGAATATCTAAAACATCAATCAATAATCCAAAAGTTTCATCAATAGTGCAAATATGCAATAGATAAATAATATCATTAATTTTTTGAAACTTCATTATCACTATAATCAATTGTTTTTTTTTGTAGCAAAAATATCAAGTTTTTCTTCTTTATAAGAATTTCACTTTTAAAGTTTGTAGCCTAGCTATTATTTTACTTTAGTTTGAGAAGTATTGTTGTTGAAACTCATAAATTTCCAATTCAAATTATAGAGTGACAAGTTATATAAGTATAAAAATACTTTCTTATTAAATATATATGGTTTAAAAATATCAACAAATATAGTATAAATCAAATCATTATTAAAATCCAAATTAACCCATTTTTTAAAATTTAATTAGATAAATTATTGTCTAAAACCAAATAAATCAAACCATTTTATGAAATTTAATTTTAAAATGATAATAATAATTAAACATTCAAAATATTATTAACAATGTAAGAAATTAATAATATTAGAATTATAAAAAAATTATAAAAAAATATAAAAGGGTCTAAATAGGACGACCCTCGATCTTGCAGGGATAGTCCTTTTAAACATTTTTTTATTTAAGGAAAAAAATTTTAAGCACGACCCTCATAATTTTTGAGTCTAAACGGGCCGAGGTGATGAGCTTGGCTTGTTTTTCTGGCTCTATACCACTAAAAAAAGCAAAAAAAAAAAAAAACTAGTAAAATGTCCTTGTACTTTGGTTTTTCGTATGAAGATTTAACTAAAGTGTTTGGATTAAATTTTTTATTTTTAAAAGTATTTTTAGTATGAAAAGAATTTTCTCTTAACTTATGTAACAATACTTTTTAAGTGTTTTTTTTCTAGTATATCAAAGCAGATCTTATATTTAGGACAAAAGGTAGTTTTCTCTTTGATATCTAAAATAGCAACTAATTTGATAGTTGAATTTAGTACTAAATATACTTATATGACCCTATTTATAAGTTATTTTTAAGAAGTTTTACATAGATAAAAAAAATTTAAACTTCATTAACTCTGTCTTAAAATTTAACAATTTCTTAACTTTATTCATATGTAATATATTATTTCCTCATTCCTTTTAATAAAAAAACAGCTACCATTTTTTTTATCTTATTCCTATTTATAAGAAACATTTGCAAGATGTCTCAAATTTTCTTGACTAGTTTCCTATTTTACCTTTATTAATTACTTATTTTAATATTTAATATATCTATTACCCCCATTTCCTAAAGCATCATTTATTCCTTAATCTCATTTTTTCTTTTTCATAGCTCTCTTCACTTTAATATTTTTCTCTCTCTCTTATACTCTCAAGCATATTTTTAAGAAAAATTTATAATTTTTACATATTTATTATCTTTTAACCAATTTAAACGAACTTTTTATCTGCTTAATTTGGTCAAATATTTCTTATAAAAAGGAACTGAGTGAGTATAACCTATGAAAAAAACCAACAAAATAATAAATAAATGTTAAAATTGTATATTCATATGTTTTGGGAAAAAAATTTGTTATCTTTTGAATTCAGCTTAAAGTTAAAAGCCATAAGGTTCTTTTGTTCTGTTATTTTGTGTTTCTTTTTATGTGCATAGAAAAGATATATAAGAGGTTCTTATGATAAAAACAAAAAGGGAGAATTATTTTTTTTCCCCAACAAAGTTACACTTAAAATAAAGGTTAAATTACATCAGCATCTTACGTTTGTGGCTAATAAATATTATATATTTGACTTTTTATTTATTTATAGTAACACAACATCGATGATTGGGTTAAGTTTGAATTATGTAAAAATGCATACTCACAATAAATAAATAACTAAATGGAAAAACTAAATATTAGTTATTTATCACTTTCATATAGACCTTTGTTTTTTGCCAACCAAAATAGACCATTTTGATTTAGGCAACGAAATAGACAAACCAACTTAGAGTAGCGTTTAGTTGTGATCACAACAATGAATTAGGGACGAACGTGTGCCCATTGGATTGGATTGCCATGTTGTGACTTTGTGATGTGAACTCCACCAAGTCTGGGAAAAGTCTAACCAAACAACGTATGGGATGAGAAAATAAGAATATATGATGGACTAAAGGCATATATTATTAAATCGGTTTAATCAATTTATTCCAGCATATGTTTTTCTCTGCAATTACTACCTCTGATCTTAATTATAAGAACCAGTTAACTAATTTGAGAATATTAAGAAATTAAGTTGAGTTAGTTATTTGTTCTAAATAAGTGTTGTCTTTCTTAAAATATTCTTGCTAATCAAGTGTAGTTGCTAGAACTATCATTGTTAAAAGGATTACTTTGGAAAAAAATATAAATATGAGAGACAAAGTGGATTGTGATCTTATATTTAAGACCAAAATAAAAATCAAACAAAGTCTTATATTAAAAACAGGAGGTAACATTATATATTTCTCATCATTTGATGTGTGAATTTTTCAAATTTCTAACATAGTACCATTGTCTTGACAGTTTTTTTTGCGGTCCAAGATTGCCCCAGAAATGTTAAAACAATCAATGTCAATATTTGAACGATTAATGTTGGTTTTTCTAATGACATGTGATGACATTACTATGTTCTCAAACTTCAAGACTATATTGGACTTAGAAAAAAAAAAACTTCTAAAGTAACATTAGTCTTGAATGAAATTTTTTGAAATAAATTTACACATTAATCTTGCCTAATAATGAGGAGCAGAAGGTGCATTGGCTATTAGGAAAATTGCTAAAATATCCTCCATGGTAAAATTTATTGTCCAAAAATATCTAAAATGTGTTAAAAAACTTGTGTGCAACTTTTATTTAGATGTGTGCAATATTTCTTTAGCTATGTGTTATACATATCTAATATATTGCACACAACTCAAAAAGAGTTGTATTGATGGAGATGAGTTGCATATGAGCAAAAATATAGGACGTTAGATACTTTTAGATAATAAATTTTATAATGAGAAATTTTTTTGGTTACGAAATCAATAAAACCATTGTCTAATACTAAATAAATGTAGATACCTCTTTCAATGAGAATTAAAATTTTGATTCGTCAAGTTATAAAGGACTAACTCATTATGTTAGACCCAATCCTCAGTAGTTAAAACATACTTTTAAAATAACTTTTTTTAATAATTTTTATCTAGAAACTATTATCTAATAACTAATCCAGAGACCCTGTACATTCTTTTGGAAATAAAAAAAATAATTTATAAATAACTTTTTAATTATAATTTATAAAATGTAAAATATTTCTCTGATCTTATTTATAGGATAGAGTGAAAAGGTTTTTTGTGATCCTATTTATAAATCACTTCATTAAATTTTCAACATGAATGTACTTTTTGTCCTCTATTTATTATAATGTAGGTAGGTATTTCTTTTAAAAGGTATATATATTAAATATAGATCAAATTAAAAAATTGTTATATTTTCATAAAGAATTAATGTATTTTAAGATTTTTTTTATCGGTGTAAAATATATTAAAAACACTTTATAAATAAGATCAGAGAAGTAAATATAGACATGTGATACAAATTTCATCTCCATTTTACAAAAACGTGCCCACAGGCTCTCATTATAGCGCGTCCGAACTGGGTACAAGGATTCCTCTGCACCGTGCATTTCAGTGCTCACGGGCGTTTGGCAGATTGAGGTGCTTCACCCTGCAGCGATGGGCCCACATGTGCTTCCTCACTTTTTGAGTTGGAAACGGACAAAATAAAGGTTGTTGGCCCTTCTGGTTGTTTTCACGCCACGCCATCCTCCCATGCCATGCTTGGCCCTTCTGGTTGTTTTCACGCCACTTGTCGTCATCTCCATGCTTATCTTCCCCTCAGTTTGAAACTTATTTTTAAGGAAAATGGCAATTAGGTCCCATTCAAGGGAATTAAATATAAAAAAATCTCTTAAAATCATGAAATTATTTTAAAGTCTCAAAAAATTTTTTGCATTAAATTTTATTTGTTTACTTACCAAATTACCCTTCTTTTTTTTTTTTTTTTAAGTTTGCATTGACAAACTGAAAGAGCAGTGGTTGACAACTCAAGGTGCAAGGATTGACAACTATCGCGGCTGGTTTGACAACTTATGGTGTGATATGCTGAGAAAATGTGTTGTCAAACCAGCCGCGATAGTTGTCAATCCTTGCACCTTGAGTTGTCAACCACTGCTCTTTCAGTTGTCAATGCAAATTTAAAAAAAAAAAGAAGAAGGGTAATTTGGTAATTAAATAAATAAAATTTATTGTAAAAAGATCCCTTGGGGCTTCAGAATAATTTCATGATTTCAAGGGACCTTTTTGCATTTAATTCCTTTGAGTGGGGCCTAATTGCAATTCTCCATTATTTTTATACACTTCTTCCCATCAATATTCCACACCACTCTTTATTATTTCTACACTTGTCATCATCTCCAGAGGTTGTCAAGGTTGCTGAAGTGGTCGCACTATATTTGCAGTTCTTCCTATAATTTCTTATTATTGACATAATTATATGATACTAATAAACAGTGACTTCATTTTACTATCTTAATATTAATAATCAATTTGTGGATATTAAAAAAATTAGTTAAATTTTTTATTTATAATAAATATATGTTAATTTTCTTATAATATCTTTTCTAATAATGTGTATTGTAACTATTCATTAATTAGAATTTTCTTACTATGTGGAATCTACCGAGATATTTTAGAAGAAAATTACATATTTGTGAAAAAATAGATTAAAATTTTATATTTATGAGCAAATTAAAAACTCTATCTAGCTTTTATTTAAGAGGACAGGTAGCAATATTTATTTGTAAATTTCACATCAATTTAATTTTTCTAGTAAATTTGAATATATCTCTTTAAATTTAATAAGGGAGAATTCCATTTGAATCCAACTGAAATATTAAAATATAAAATTAGGTCTATAATTTGAACAAATCCTTAGTCAGGCCAAAATGTCTAATTAGGAATTTATAAATGTTAAAAATCTAGAATACCCCTATATGATTATAATATGAGTTGTTACTTTTATATTTGTCTTCCTCACAAATTTGTTTCCTAAACTTTTTTTTTGGGATTTTCCTGAAATTTGAAAAAAAAAAATCTTTAATAGATGACAAGTAGTTACAACATAGTCCGTAATTCAAATTGATAATTACTCCAGCACCCTCATAATGTAACAGTATAGGTCATTGATAGATTTTAATTTTGGATGTGTTCAATTTCTGCTAAGTTTTAATATTGATTCATCGTCCATATATTTAATAATATATACCCACACATACAAATTTTTTATTTAACAGGTATATATATTTTTTAATAGAACACGCATACATTTTAAGAGTGAAAAACTTATTCAGACAACGAACTTTTAATAGATTTTAGATTGTGACAATATTATAATTTATTATTGTCATATTTTAAGAAAAGAATTTATAAGGAAGAAAAATGTAAAAATAACAGCTCATATTTTAATTATAGAGGGACATTTTGATCCTTTAATAATATTCATAAATTTCTAGTTAAACCTCTTAACCTAATTAAGAATTTATTCAAAGTAAAAGCCTGATTTTAAATTTCAGTATGAGATTGTCCCATTTAATAATGCAATGTTCAAAAGTTAGGTATAAATAAATGCGTTTTCAAAATTCTTATTACTTCATTTTTTTGGGAAAAAAATGAACGCTAACGCGCAGGTCAGAATTCTAGCTTCCATGAAAATGTCAGTCAAGAGACATGTGATGATATTGGCTCACCTTATTAATACAACAACTGTTAATTTCAGCGGATTAAAAAAAATTAAAAAAATTATTTAATTATAATAAATATGTCCTGACTTTTCTAAAATAATCTTATGTGATATTTAATTATATATCAGTTTACAAGTTAATTAAACTAATTTGAAAGATAAATTGAACTATTATATTTCACACTACATCTAATTCCCAACCAGCTCCTATATGAATGATAAGAGAGGGTAATATATTCATAATCCATAACATTTTGGCCACCATTGTGAGAGAACAGAACAGCATCCCAATATTATTGTTCTTGTCAAAACTTGAATGAAATGTTGGCCAAAAGAAAATATTGATAAGAAACTCTCGTCCTAAAATAATAAAAAAATTGTTCAATAATAGAGTAATAACAAGAATATTAGAGATAATCATATACAAGAATATAAGAGATAATTATATATCTTATTATTTCTTTTTACATAGAAAATGATTTTTTCTAATAGCAAGACCAAACAAGGCTTTAACTCTATTGCAATCATAAATAAAAATAGGTAAGAATAAATAATCAACGTTTGTGTCCATTTCTTAAGAAGTACTACCTCCGGTCCTTAATATAAGACCCTATTTAACTTTTATTTTGATTCTAAATATAAGACCCCAATCCACTTTGCTCTCATATATATATATTTTCCAAAGTAACTCTTCTAACAATAATAGTCCTAGTCAATACACTTGATTAGTAAGGATATTTTAGGAAAGATAACACCAATTTAGGACAAATAACTAACTCAACTTAATCTTATCAAATTAGTCAACTGGCTCTTATAATTAGGGTCGGAGGTAGTAATTAAAAAGTATGTATATATCAGATGCAAAGTCCAAGTAAAGCCTTGCTTGTATGTGATGTGACCGTATCCATATCCCTTGAAATAATTTATGGCCACCTGTATATCCCAAGGTATACAACTCAGTCATTGCGCCACAATCAACCAAAAAAAAGAAAGAAAAAGGAATTGGTGCATTTCAAATGGCGTAACCTTACTTGTAACCTTAGACCGTTAGTGCATGCGTCTCTAATTCAAGGGATAAAAGCCATATTTGTTTTGTTCTTCCACACTATGAGAAGGAATGGAATGTTAATAACTCTCTGTTGATGCTAATAACTGGATAACCATTGATCTTTTTATATACTTACCATTATAATGACCTCATCAAACTCGAGTGGTTTTATTTTCATCATTAAAATGCAGCTAATAAGACAGCTTCTACCTGCAGTTTTATTATTTCTCCTTGCTTATTGTTCTTTTATGGTCCAAAGGAGAACAGAACAGAAAGGACAATTCATTCGCAAGTCTGGTAGAATGTCCAACTTCCAGGAACACAAAAGAATCTCAAAATTTAGGAAACATAACATTTTAAGATGAGGAAATTGTACAAGCATATATAAACAGTAAAAGATTTGGAAAACCTGACCTGAGTTTTTACTGGCATGTTGCTAACTTCAACTATATTAATAAGAATTATTGACTCCTTTGCTGTCCATTTCTTATTCACGCCAGGTGCTTTGGCTCTGTAATCTTCTGGGATTTATCACAGGTCGGGTTAGTCATCTGGCACGGTTCAAAGAGCATTAGGAAGATAAAAAATCTGAAGAAATTTGCCGCCATGACCTATTAGCAAAATCATAGGTATTAAAAGAGACTACAACAGAGGGATATCTTGTGCGAGAGATTATAGAACAGAGATGATAGAATGCTCAATGTCTTCAACACTATAACAATCTGATAGTGAAACAGTGTTGGACAAACAGCAAAGTGACTAATGTTCCATGACATCTGTCTTATGAAGGCTTGAGATATCAAGGTCTCCGCAGAGAAATTAATGCAACCATACATGGTCTCTTGTTCAAAGGATATCTCAGATTACGTTAAAGATGCCATTTTCGAATTTGCTAGTTAAAAATGAAACCAATGGGAGAAGAATAGAAAAGAGAACTGAAGAATATGTTCAATTGTTCTCATTAGGCAAGATTATGATAAAACTTATTCGTAAGAAATTTTCACCAACTGTAATGCAGATCAAATATTATCCAAGCTGAATTATGGCACGAGATCTCTTGTTACTTAACCTGTCTGACTGAAAATCCTGCTATGAATTTTCTTGATGCTAACCTCAGCATGAATTTAAATTAGGCATGATGAACCAAGAAAAACTCAGTTATGAGCTGAAAGGGCCACGCCCACTTCAAACTTTATCAGTTATGAGCTCAATGTCATTCTCAATGTGATCTTTGGTGAAATCACAAGCAATGATGACACAATATGCAGCCCTAATTTCCCCAAAATGAAACCTATTCTTCAATGCTCCTTGTATTGTCCATAATGCAAAATATACTCATCCCTCACTTTCTAGAAAGAGGATTACGGAGGCGAAATATTATTGTTCTGTCTTCCACAATGTGAAATTGTTTCTATTTTAACATAATCAAGGCTTCATTCAAAGAACCAGAAGGTGATTACATCTAAACAAGTGAATTCGCAAGAACTGAGAAATGACTGTCTACTTCTCTATTACTTCAAATATGCTTCGGGTTTGAGCTTTGTAGTCTGTAGTCTGCACGTGTCAAGTCAAAGGAGTTGGTAAGTGCAACATACTTTATTTGTTAGCTTCAGATATGCATCCCCAACGCATCATTGCCTCTTTCTTCAAAATTTTCAGGTCCATTTTTTGACTCTGAAGCCATGACATGTATTTGAAAGAAAATCCATCAAAATACAGTCGAGCTATTCATTGTCTTCAGATCATTTGATCAGTGCAAAACATAGCGCAAGAAACAGAATCCACCAGCATCGCTTGTTCTTATACGGGGGTTTTTCTCCCTGAATTCGTTCCTTTTCATCTGAAAGGCTAAAACTGGGGGCCTCAGCAGAATTTCTTATTCAACAATCTGCCCAACTATAACCTGGATTCTTTTGAACATGCTTATCTCTCATCAAATTTCTTACTTGAGCTGATCCTTCCCAATCGTCAGAAGTTGCAAGTATATTAGATAATTGAATGAAAGCACTCGAATTTCCAGGATCAAGCTCAATAATTTGTTCAGCAGCCTTCTTGCCAAGAGTCTTGTTTCCGTGGGCTACACAGCCTCTCAATATTGATGACCACATGCTTGCATCAGCCTCAAAAGGCATCTCTTCCATAAGATCCATTGCTTCCCTAAAGGAACCAGCACGGGCTAAAAGATCCACCATGCAAGAGTAATGCTCAATCCCTGGATCAATATTATAGTCACATTTCATGCTACTGAACCAATTTCTTCCTTCTTCAACTAGACCACTTTGATCACAGGCTGAGAGAACCGCAATAAAAGTGATACCAGAAGGTCTAACACCAGCAAGCCTCATTTCACTGAAGAGGGCTAGTGCTTCAAATCCATATCCATTTGTAGCATATCCCATCAACATTGTATTCCAAGAGACTTCATCAGTTTTGATCATTCCATCAAAAATTTTATGGCCTATCTCAGCAAACCCACATTTACAGTAAAAATCAACAAGGGAAGTAGAAATGATTTGGTCAGATTCAAGCCCAATAGTAATAGCTTTACCAAATATTTGCTCACCGAGTTTAAGGGATGAAGTACTTGCACAAGAGCTGATTACACTGGCAATGCTAAACTTGTCCAATTTTAAGTCCAGCTTAACCATTTGACAAAAGATATCTAATGCTTCATGTGGACAAGCATTCTGAGAGAGGCCCACTACCATTGAGTTCCATGTTATCATAGTTTTATTCGACATTGTCTTGAAAATCCCTTTAGCATCATCAATTCTTCCACAAGTGGAATATACAGTGATCATCGTATTAAGTAAAACTGTGTCATGAGCTTTGAGCTCACTGAACAATTTGCAAGCTTCATAAAGACTTTGACATTTTGCATATGCATCAAGCAAAGCACTAGCAACAATAATGTCCTCGGATACGCCAGCTTTAGTAGCATGGGCATGCATCTGTATGACAAGCTCAATAATGAGCAAGCTACTGCAAGCACTCAAAATGTTTGCAATAGTAGAGGGGTCTTCCTCAACCCCACTTCTACGCATTCTGTTGAAGAGAGCCAATGCTTCCAATTCCTCACAATTGGATATATATCCGGAAATAATTGAATTCCACAAGACATGACATGGATTAACTTTTCTTTCAAAAATTCTTCTAGCCTCATTCATTCTACCAGAATGTGCATACCCTGATATCATAGCTGATAGAGAGAAATCATCAGTCTCTCCCACAACATCCATAATATGATCTGCAGTAACAAAATCACCACATTTTCCATATAAATTAATCAACGAACTACACAAGACCGAGTCAAGTTCAATATCATCAATGAAAATGCGAGCATGGATTTGTTTGCCACAGCTTAAAGCCAACAAATCTGTGCAAGCCCTAATTACAGTTGCCAAAATGAATGTATCCCGATGCCTTGCTTCTGATGGGTCTGAATTCAAATTCTTGAAGAGCATTAAAGCTTTTCCAGGTTGCCCGTTTCGGACATAACCATGAATCATTGAATTCCACACTAGCTCGTTTTTCCTGGGCATAGCATTGAACAATGGATGGGCCATTTCTAGTTCACCAGCCTTCGCAAATCCTGAAACAACCACATTCCAGGAGTAATTGCTCTTTTGGGGCATGATATCAAATAACTCCAGGGACTTGTACTTGTGACCTAGCTTCATATAACCTTCAATCATTGTGCTCCAGGAGAAACAATTTCTCTGAGGCATCTCCATAAACAACTGCCGTGCATCTACCATGCTACCACACCTGGAGTACAACTGAAGAAGGCGGTTTCCGATTGTAAGTGCAGAATTCAGAATACCCCTTTTGAGAAAAGCCAGGTGGAGTTGCTTCACTTGAGAAATTGAGTGATGAGTGTTGTAAATCGCACAGGTAAGAGCATGCAGATCAGGATTCATTTTCTGATTGTTCAGTCCGATAAAAGATGACACTGGCCATAGTCAATGGATTTCTATTTCATAGTACATAGAGCAAGTACTGCATACAAAAGCAAGATGAACAAATACAGCACAAAGCAAGCTAGAGA
Source organism: Neltuma alba (assembly GCF_004799145.2). NCBI lineage: Eukaryota > Viridiplantae > Streptophyta > Magnoliopsida > Fabales > Fabaceae > Neltuma > Neltuma alba. The sequence continues at coordinate 77,005 of NW_021634921.1, read as the reverse complement.
GTTCGCAACGTTGCTTCACATGCATGGTTCAGCCTTCCAATCACCACTTGATTTCTTTTAGCCTACATTTGTTTTGACCAATGTTATAGGGAAAAAAGTTTGGTTGCATTAAATAAACGACTTTAGGATGCGACAATAATAGGAAGGCAAAAAGATTCAAAGAGGAAAAAATGTGGTTCCCAGGTATATTAATTTGCCCTTAGCTCTCTCTATGCGTAAAGCAGAAAAAGAAGCCGTGCAAGGAGGATTAGTCCATTCATTTCAAACATAAGGGAGGGAAGGAGTGGGGAGGTGAGGTTATGAGCTTTCTTTGGTTGGAGGGAATGGGAGTTATTTTAGGCCTTGTTTGTTTCTGTTTGCAATGTTTTTGTTCTCAAAACAGTTTTATAAAACAAGTTTTGGAAACAAAAAAAGTAAAAAATCTGTTTCGGTAAATGTTCTAAAAAAAAGCCACATTTGAAAAAAAAAAAACCATACATGTTTGAAACAATTGTTTTTAAAATCAACTTAGAGGGAAAAAAGGGGGAAAATTCTGATTCACTTATTTTATATAATTGATAGTGGCATGAGTTTTTTTATAATTACTTAATTACTTAATATCTTAATTCAATAAAAAATAAAGTAAAATGATCAATATATAACATAAAAATGATTACAAAAATAACATGTATTATAATGGGGAAAAAGAAGCTCGAAAAAGGAACTGAGAAAGTATGTCATACAAACTCAAACAAAAATAACATGTATTATAATGGAAAAAAGAAGCTCGAAAAAAGAACTGAGAAAGTATGCCATACAAACTTAAACAAAAATATCGTATTATAATGGGAAAAAAGAAGCTCGAAAAAGGAACCGAGAAAGAATGTCATACAAACTCAATAATGGAGCTTGACTATGCAAAGTCATTTAGAAGGCTTTATGTACAATTGCACATACGAAACCCATATTTTCACAATCCACTTCATTTTTAGAGCAACAAACATCATATAGACATCACAATTAAGGACTATACATACCACTTTAAAGCTGCCCAAATTTTATTTGAGAAAACCACAAGTAAGCATAATTTCTTCCTCATATAGAACCAAATTTTGCATCATTCCATGGCTGGCAACCAATTACAGTCACTTCCCTGATATGATGAAGATTGAGGTTGAAGTAGTGGAAGCTGCTAAGGCTAAATATAATGAGAAATTTGTATGGGGTTTGAGATAGGACTAGGGGGCATTGGATGTGACTAAACTGGCTTTGATGAGGCCAGATGGGCATCCGGGTCCTTATTATCTTTTTCCATTTGCTGATGGGGTTAAAGAGAGAGTTCAGACTTCAAAATGATTGTGTTCCCGAGTTCTTGTTGTTTGTCAGTCCAAGAGCCACCAATATACTAGACCAGTTAATAAGGCATGAAATTAGACTGTATGTAGAATTGAAGATGGGAAATATGCATCTACCATAAACCAGAGTCCTTCATGTCGGTTGATTATTTGAATTGCGCACAGATCATCACATACCGAGAGAAGATACATTAAAGTCAGAAGATATATATATACCCCAGGAAGAAACCACTTGATAAATATATGATATATCATTGGAAGAAAAGGGACTTCTAGAATTGAAAGAATGAGGCCAAAGAAGCTTTTGCATAGTCTCTGAGGGTTATAATTGATATGTTGGGGGAGCTTTTAAGAAGAAACAAAGCACAGCGAAGAAATCATACCCGTGCAAGCCACAATGAGGCCTGAGCTGGTCTCTGTTCCTCCCAATAATGTCTCAGCCACAGTTTTTATTTTATTTTTAGGCTTAATCTCATTCTCATTGATGGAATCTTCTAAGTCTAACCCCTCCTTCACTTTTGATTGAACCAGGAAGATCAAGGATTAGCAACTTAAAAGTGGTAGATAAAACAAGTCATCACAGTTCACAAGAATACAGGGCCAATGACATGGACAAAATTTTAAGATTAACAGCTGAATAAGTTTGGAATTTCTTAGAACTCAAAAAGCTCCATGAGATTAATGAACAGAGAACATGCTTCAACGAGTTCAAAAGCTGCAGGTAACGTCAAAGGTTATTATCCCTCTCGCACGTGAATGAAGACCAAAGGCAAATAGTATATATCAAGAAACCAGTAATAAACTGAAGAGTAGCTTAAATATTAGGCGAAAAAAGGTCTAGATATCATATAAACAAAAATAACAATTAACAAATAATAGGAAAATGCAAAGCCTAAAAGAAATTTTCTATTCCCATGAATTAAATCCAATCTGCACAAAAACAAAGAATAACTTATTGGCTATCAGTCTCACTGCATGATTAGATTAGACCACCGTAAAGCAGGGTATGCGTATACTGAATATTTATACTCCCTTTGCTCCATAATATAAGAAATTGGTTAGAAGAAAATTCTGGTACAAAATATAAGAGGTTAACAAGGCAATTAGTGATAGTTTTCCACTTTTGATCCTTGTTACAAAGAGAGGAGAGAGTTTTAAATGCTGAAGAGATGAGAGAGAATTTTCCAGTCACATTCTTTAATGGGTAACTTTCATCAATTTGAAACAAATTTAATGAATTAACTAACATTCCTTGGTTTGTGAGAAAACTTAAACTAACTTCTCATATTATGGACCGAAGGGAGTACCCAAAATAATGAGTAGAAGCTGGTAATTTTGCAATACCTAAATCACCAAAGAACAGGGCAACATATGCTATGGTTTTACCATGATAAACTGAAAAGAACAGAGATTCAATCACATCAAGGAGCAAGAACTCAGAAACCTGAATGAAGGACCGAATAGGACAACGAGAACGAGCGACTCTACAGAAGAGATGACGGCAACGGTCAAAAACGACGGAGCAGGAGGCGGCGGAGGCGGCGGCAACTACTGGAAGGCAGAGGCTGGAGGACCAAGCAGGCGACGGGAGGAGGAGATGCGTGAACACGAGCATTGGGGAGACAGAAGAGAGTGAAACGAGCGTTTTGGTCCGAAGGGTAAGAATGGAATATTTGAAAACAAAAGCAGAAAAAAACCCTGAAAATTATTAAATCCTAAATCAGATTTGTTTTCCCAACAGTGTTTTTTCCATACATACCGTCCCAAGAATTGAACCCAAGACATGATGTTTAAAGGACATGATGTTTAAGGGACCCAAGTCCCTTCCACTTGGACCAACACTTGTTGGTGATTTTGACGATACTTAGATTTGAAAATAACAGCACATTGTTATATAAGCTTCTCATTGGATTATGCAATTTTCGAGTTTTTTTTTTGTTATTTTTCTTTAAAAAAATACCATAGATAATTTAGTCGGCTAATAGAAGTTAGAATAGGAAGGCAGCCGTATATTTTGGGTGTTGCTTAAGTCGTATTATTAACTAAGAGTTTGTTTAGATTGATGGTAAAAAAAAAAACTTAATTTTAAGCTGATTTCTAAATAAGTTAGATTAAATAAAAGTTAGATTAAGTAATACAATTTATGTTGGGATTGATTTTTATGAAAGTTAGTTTGTAGAATAGAAAAGTTATTTAGATTATGATTGGATAAGTAAGTTTAGTTTGTAAAATAACCAAAATAAATATGATTTTTATTAAATAATAAAAATAATTACAAATATGAATTTACAAAATATAATAATTTTAAATTATTATAATAAGGAGGAGCTATATTTAATGACTAAAATATATTTAAATTAGAAATCGTAATAATGTGAAATTTTTTTAACCAAATAATATTATATAATTAGATATACTTTGCACAATTTATGTAAACATAAAATTAAAAAATAATATTAAAAATTAAAAATGTTACTACCTCCGGTCCTAATTATAAGACCCAGTTGACTTATTTGAGGAGATTAAGGAAGTAAGTTAAGTTAGTAATTTGTAATAAATAAGTGTTGTCATTTCTAAAATATCCTTGCTAATTAAGTATATTGGCTAGAACTATCATTATTAGAAGGATTATCTTGGAAAAAAATGTATAAATATGAGAGATAAAATGGATTGGGGTCTTATAATTAGGACCAAACAAAAAGTCAAACGGGGTCTTATAATAAGGACCGGAGGTAGTATAAAAATATGTTAGAAATTATTTTCACTTAATAAAACATTAAAAATAAATAACAAAAAACTGGTTAAGAACACAAGAAATATGCATAGAGAAGCATAAAACTAACATAAACATAACAGTAAAAATATCTTTTGATTTTTTTTTTTAAAAAAACTACTTTTACATGAATTATAAGTAAGTCACAGCTTTTGACTTGTAAATAAGATTAGTCAAAAGCTAATCTAAACATGGGAAAAATTGACAACCGTGCTTATGGGTTGAAAATCTATCCTCTCAAAATTTTCTTTCTTTTTTCCTCTCGAAATCCCTTTTCTACCCTTAGATTAAAAAAAAAGTTTAGATGTAATATCTTATAAAATATTATTAAAATATAAAGAAATAAGTTTAAATTTAAAAAAATTATTCTGGATCAGTTTACACTTGTAATATAAAAAAATAACTTATAAATATTTATAAAATATTATATCTAAGTCATTCATTTTTTTTTCTAAGGGTGGAGAAAGGATTTTAAGAGAAAAATTGAGAAAGAGGGTATACTGGAAAGATCCTTATCCCATAAATCAATCATAATCATGTTTATAATGCTTAGTTCTAATTGAATCAAATTACTTTATTTGATTTAAATAATAAAGTATTACCTCTTATTCTAAATATAAGAGTTAGTTAGAAATATAATTTAGTTCTAAATATAAAATTTTGATATATTATCTCTTATATTTATTCATTTTCCCCCACAGTAGCCCCCATACTGATTGCACATATTAAAAGATTTTTATTTTAACATATATGATTAATAAAAATATTTTAAAGAATACAACACTCACGTTGAAGCCCAATTACAATGACAAGCCCAATCAACCCATCCTAGTGTTACGATTCCATATTCTTTTCTTCCTTTATATGTGTCTTTATTGTACTGTTTAACTTAATCTATATATTGCGTATACAGTGTACACGACATATCAATGAATAGAATATACATTTTCACCGTCCTGTCACTATTTTGGTTCATTATGGCATCAAAGTCGTAACATCCTTCCCAAAATGTTAGGTTTATCATCTCCATCCTCCACCTCCATGGTCACTCCTCCCAATACTGCTTCATCTTCTTCTGTATCTCTTGCTTCACCACCTTCCAACCTACCCCACTACATTACAGTCAAACTAACCCAAAATAACTAATCTGGAGAGCTCAACTTCTTCCTTATCTTTATGGTCAACAACTTTTGGGATATATTGATGGCTCTATACCTCCTCCACCTCAAAAGCTCTCTTTTGGTCTCCCCAACAGAGATTACCTTACGTGGTTCTAGCAAGATCAGTTGGTTCTCTCAATACTTCTTGCATCTCTCACTGAAAAAATTATCCCTCAATTTATTCATCACAAAGCCTCACGTACTTTGTGGATAGCACTGGAGACCTCCTTTTCTCAACAAACTCAAGACCGACTAGTCTATCTCCATCAACAAATCACCAAACTCAAGAAAGATGGTGAGAGTATCACTGACTATTATCGCAGAGCAACCATGTTAGTAGGCTCCTTGGCAGTAGCAGGAAAACCCGTTGTAGATTATGATTTTGTCACTTATCTCTTAGCTGGATTGGGTTCAGAGTTTGACACTATGGTCACTGTTCTCTCCACACAGAGAAGTTTCCTTTCTGTTGAAGCTATTTTAAGCCATTTACTTGTCTTTGAAGAGCATCTTTCTCAACAAAACTCCACTTCTCTTCGTACTGTGGTCACTGCAAATGCTGTTCATAGAGGTTCAGCGTCCTCTTCTAGAGGTGGTCAAGGTGGACGCTTCACCAGCTATGGATGTGGTTTTCCAAACCCAGGTCGCGGTATCCTAGGTCTCGACCAAAATCAACCTTTTCGTGGATTCTTTCGTGGATTCTTTAAAGGAAGAGGGAGGTATTCACCTTCCTATTTTCGACCTGACTTTGATGAATTGGCTTGCCAGATGCGTGATAGATTTGGTCATACTGCCTTAACTTGTTTTGATTGTCAAAATCATGCACTACAAGCACCTCTACCTCCTTCTCTTGCTGTCCATTACTCTGAACTATCTTCTGCAGATGACTCTCTTTGGTATCCTGACACTATTGCTACTCATCACATGACTAATGACTTCTCTAAACTAGATCTCAATAGTGAGCCATACTATGGAAATGATTCAGTTCTAGTCAGTAATGGTTCTCCGATGTCCATTCAACACCAAGGATCTGAAACAATCAACACAGCTTTTGGCAATTATCTTCTCACTAATCTTCTTGATGTTCCTCCTATTATAAAAAATTTGCTATCAGTTTATCAATTTTGTGATGATAATAATGTCTTTTTTGAATTTCATTCTGGTTATTTTTCTGTGAAGGACAAACAAACAAGGGAAATTTTGCATCAAGGTCCTAGTCTCAACAGAATGTATCCTAGTCATTTTTCCAACTCCCCTCAGGCACATTATGGTGCTCGTACTTCCTTTCTTCACTGGCATCAACATCTTGGTCATCCCTCCTATTGTACTATTCACAAAGTCATTTGATCAAACTCTCTTTCAGTCACAACCAAGTCTTCCTCTCACCAATGTTCAGCCTGTAGAACCTCCAAGAGTCATTACCTGCCCTCACCAGCTTCTTCACATCGTTCTTCTTTTCCTTTTGAACTAATATTTTGTGATGTATAGGGACCATCTCCCACTGTGTTTGTAAACAGTTATCAGTATTATGCCTCCTTTGTTGATGATTATTCTCGTTTTATTTGGTTCTATCCACTCAAAACTAAAAGTGAGCTTCATTCAGTATTCCATCAATTCAAAGCTTCTGTTGAGACTTAATTTAATTCAAAAATTTGATCCTTCCAATCAAACTGGGGTGGAGAATTTCACTCTCTAAATAAAGACTTAATTTCCCTTGGTATATATCATTGAATCACATGTCCTCCTACACATACATAGAATGGAACTGTAGAAAGACGGCATCGTACAATAGTGGAAACAGGACTGGCACTTATGCACCACGCATTTGTGCCACTAAGCTACTGGTCCTTTGGTTTTGCTACTGCCACTTATCTTTTAAACAGACTACCTAGCTCATCAGTTTTGCATAAAAAAAAGCCCCTTCGAATTGCTGTTCAAGCACAAGCCTGATTACTCTTTTTTGAAAATTTTTTACGCATGCTGCTGGCCTAATTTAAGACCTTATGCATCTGACAAACTTGCCCCACGGTCTTAGCTTGTGTTTTCATCGGTTATGCACCAAATCATTTGGGATACTTGTGTCTACACTTGCCCATAGGTCGAGTTTATACATCCAGAGATGTGATTTTTGATGAATCATTCTTTCTTTTTTCGGCCCCAAGTGCTCTCTCACCCACTTCTAATGCATAAAATATAACCCTCCCCTCACTTCACTTATAGCCTATCCCTTTAAGCCTAGTTACGGCAAACAATCCAAACCCACTCACCACACATAATCCTAGCCCTCAACCTCACACGAGCCCTCATTCTCTCTCCCTTGCACCGTCAACCCAATCTCCCTTTCGGCCTCTCTTGCTTCTTCATCCTCTTCCTTTACTACCACCACTCCTCTGTCACAATAGTTGCCACTCCCACTGCCCTCTCACCCTATAATCACTAGATCCAAGGCTCACATTTTCAAACAAAAGTCCCTAGCCCCTGATTTTGTCTCTTCTCTACCACCACGAGCTTACTCCTCCTCAATTTCTTCACTATTAGTCCCTGTAACATCCTAAGTTTTTATCGGGTTTTAATAGCCTCTTTTGGGTTGATTTTGAGGATAGATTAGTGATTTAATCTTGATCTGGGTGTTTGGGTTGAATTTGAGGTTTGTTGGAGGAATAGGTGAACGTACCCCTCTCAGGGTATGTTCGTCGCGGCGAAGCAAACTTCGCCGCGGCGCACCGGGAGTTTCAGAGGGGAGTGTCTTCTCGGGAAGGTTTGGCCGCGGCGAAGTCTAGGGGACGCCGCGGCGAAGTTGTTCAGGTGAGCGAGGCTTCCCTTTCGGGAAGGTTTCGCCGCGGCGAAGGTAGGGGTATGCCGCGGCGAATGTTTTGTGGGCGAGCGAGAGTTTCCTCTCGGGAAGCTTTCGCCGCGGCGAAGTCAGGTTTTCAGGCGAGTAATCCCTCTCAAGATTAGTTCGCCGCGGCGAAAGGTCGCGAATCTATATAGTCGCGGGAGGGTTCAACGTGCGAAAATAAGAAAAATCTGAAGGAGGAGAGAGAAGCTCTGCTAGGGTTTCGAACTTTTGGCTTGGAGGAGACATTTCTAAGGATCTATTACCTCAAGTAAGTGATTTTAACCTCTAATCTATCTTCTTGATTGGAATTTCTGAGGATTTTTGGTGGAACCCTAGAATTTTCTAAGTTGTGATGAAACTGAGGTTTTTGACCGATTGTTTTGAGTTTAATTGATTGCATTGGGTTAGTTTAAGTATTTAATCGGTGTAGTTTTCTTGGATTTAAAGAATCTTGAGTTTTTGGAGCTAGGGTTTATGGAAATGGATGATTTGGGATTGAGGATGATAATGTAGAGATTGATTTTGAGTTTTGTGAATTGGGTTATGTTAAGGAGGGTTAAATTGGATGTTTAATCGGTTTAGATTTAATTGCTCAAATGAGATGTTGGAGGTTGAATTCCTATAGTGGGTCCTTGAGGTTTGAATTCTAATTGATGCTTGGAAGGAGACTTGATGTTTTAATAGACTTTGAGGACTTTGAAGTGTTGTTTTGATAGTTATACCCTTTGAGTTGGGTAGAGTTTTGATGGGAGATAGGAATTTTGTGTCCCCAAGTGTTGTTTTGGCCACATTATTAGTTTGAAAGCTAATATATGATGGTTGTGTGTTTGTGTGCTTGTGTAGACCGGTTGTGAGTCGTGGTGGTGCACGGGGCCACATTGTCGGTTTGTTATTCCTTGCTCAGGCAAGAGGTAACCACTTTCCAATCCTTAGTACTTGCTTCTGTGGTATTGTGAGTAGATTTGTGTTTTGTGCTCCAAATAGTAATTGTGTTCAAACTATATGTTGTATATAAAAAGGGAAAACCGTCTTGTGGGGTTTTGATTTATGATGAATGCATTTTTGGAATTGTGAAAGATATGCCACTGAATGAGGTTAATTGTGAAATGATTATTACTCTTTGATTATGATTTGAGCATGATGCATGATTTGGGATTTGGTGAGAGTTTGATAGTTACTACCACGTGGTAAGGCCTCCATTAATGCATGATGGTTGGCTTAGTACGTCCCCCATAGTGAGGGATAGGCCTTTTATGGCTCCTTACGTCCCCCATAGTGAGGGATAGGCCGGCTCCGGCTCCTGAAAATCCCCCAAAGTGAGGGATTTGGTTGATGGGATTGCATCATTGCACTTGCATGAATTGTTGTGGCTATCGTTTTATATTATTTGTGAACTGCCCCACTTGACACCTCACGAGCACCTATTTAGTAGTACCTAGTATTGGAAAGGTTGGTTACTGGGACTTTGTCTCACCCCGTGGTTTACAATGTTTTCAGGTGAAGGTTCCGGGCGTGCGCCTTCGGGAAGAGACGCAGAGGCTTGAGCTTGGTTAGCTTTAGGTCTCTAGCATTTGTATATGTATGACTAGTATATATTGCCACATTTAGGACTGCTTTTTGATATATTTGATTACCCGGCCTTGTTGTAAACTGGAGAGAATGTATCTCCTTATTTTGATTGGCCGGAGGCCATTGCTAGTGTTTGATGAACTCTGGATTATATAGTTGAAAACTTTTTAGATGGGCTGACTTTGATGTATGTGTTACCCGGGCCGGAGGCTCGGAGGCCCAGTAGATATGAATGGATTATTTTAGTTGCATGCAACGTCTATCGGGTTGACCCGAGTTTGAAAGTCAATTTCTAAAAATATGAAATTTTCCTTCTATTATGGTAGCTCGTTTTAACAGCTTTCCTTTTCTACCATAGTAGTGGACTTTATGATGATTTAGGATGTTTTTAAGGTTAAGGGTTTTACAGTCCCTACCTTTGTCTCTCATGCCCTCAAATCACCAACATGGCGTCAAGCACTTCAAGATGAATTTCAAGCTCTACTCTCTACAAATACTTGGGAGCTTGTTCCTCACTCTCCCACCATGAATATTGTGGGTTGCAAATGGGTATTCTAGCAGAAGTTCAATCCTGATGGCTCTCTTGAAAAGTTGAAGGCTCATCTTGTGGCGAAGGGGTTCCACTAAGAACCAAGTATTGATTTCTCTGACACTTTCTCTTCGGTTGTTAAGCCGACCACATTTCGCTTGGTTCTCTCTATTGCTGTATCTCATGGTTGGGTTATCAATCAGATTGACATCAGTAATGCCTTTCTTCATGGCTTTCTCAATGAAACTGTCTATATGCAACAACCACCTAGTTTTGTTCGTCCTCACAAACCTCTTCATGTTTGCAAATTAAATAGGGCAATTTATGGTCTAAAACAAGCCCCTTGTGTTTGGTTTGCTCGATTAAGTTCCCGATTGCTTGAATTGGGTTTTCGTGCCTCTCAATCTGATTCTTCTCTTTTCATTTGCCACAATTCGAAATGCACAGTGTATGTTTTAATTTATGTGGATGATATCATTGTGACTGGCTCTTCTCCCCTTGCTATTCAAGCACTGATTCAAGTACTCAGTCACTCCTTCCTTGTTAAAGATCTTGGTCGGCTACACTACTTCTTAAGGATTGAAGTTTTACCTTCTTATTCAGGCCTACTTCTATCTCTAAAGAAATACATCCTTGATTTGCTTCTCAAGGCCAAAATGTCTAATGCCCAACCTGTCTCGACACCCATGTCTTTTGGTACTCATATGACTTCCCTGTCTGGCATTGATTTTCCTTATCCTCAATTTTATCGTAGCATTGTTGGAAGCTTACAATATCTAAACTTCACACGACCAAATATCACCTTTGCCATTAATCGTGTCTACCAATTTATGCACAATCCCAAAGAGCATCATTGGACTGCGGTTAAATGAATCCTTAGGTACCTTAACAGTACTTCTCATTATGCTCTCCACATTAAACCATCCACTTCCCACACTCTTTCTGCCTTCTCTGATGCTGACTGGGGAGAAAACCCCGATAATTCTAGATCCACTGGTGCATTTGCTATTTACTTTGGTCCTAACTTGATTACTTGGAGCTCAAAAAAGCAGCCCACTGTTGCCCGACCCAACACTAAGCAGAATATAAATCAATTGCCACCACCACTAGTGAACTCATTTGGCTTCAAAATCTTCTCCATGAACTTCATATTTATCTTCCAGAGGCCCCTTTTCTCCATTGTGATAATCTTGGTGCCACATATCTTGTAGCTAACCCAACTTTTCACTCCCGGCCCAAACATATCTCTCTGGATTATCATTTTGTCTGTGAGAGACTTGCTACTAGCTTAATTCATATTCTAAATGTCTCCTCCAAAGACCAAATTGCTGGTATCTTAACAAAAGCTCTTCTTTCGTCAAGGTTTGCTTGTCTACGTTTGAGTCTCACTGTGCTACCAGCCCAGCTCACCTTGCGGGGGAATGTTGAAGCCCAATTACAATGACAAGCCCAATCAACCCCTCCTAGTGTTACTATTCCATATTCTTCTTTTCCTTTATACATGTTTTCATTGTACTGGTTAACTTAGTCTATATATTGCATATACAGTGTACACAACAGATTAATGAATACAATATACATTTTCTCTGTCTTGTCACTATTTTGGTTCATTATTTATTATAAATAATTAACTTAACTAATTTTCTTAAATTCATAAATTAATTATTTAGTTCTTATATTAAGGATTGGAGCTATTACTACCTCCGGTCCTAATTATAAGATCTCGTTTGTAGTCTGCAAAGGAGGTCTTATAATTAGGACTAGAGGTAGTATTATTGAATTTACTTATTGCTTATTTAGAAATTTAATGGATTGTTTTGTTTATTTTAAAAAATGTTGACAAAATTCCCTAATATGTCCCAAAATTTCAATAACAATAAATCAATAGTTTCAGCGCAAAAAGTTCCATGTCTAGCTTAACTGCATTACTACAAAAATAATTGCAAATATCATGTTTAAGAAGCGAAGATAATTCCATATAAATGCATGAAATTGTAAAGAGCCTTTTTCCCCCCCTAGTTTAGTGAGAAACTATGGCCGATAAGGAACATATATCTAAAGTTTCATGGTGAGCAGATTTGGTTTGATTAACTGTTTTGAACTCGAAATTTTAACTTTAAAATTAAAGATGTTTTCTTTAAGGATAAAAAAAAGCTTACTCTAATTTGAAAAATTTTGATAAAGTCTTCCCTTAGATATAAGACATACGAAATTTTAACATAATTATATCTTTGGTAGCAACAAAAAATAAAGGAGGTCAATATCCACACAATTAAAAGATAATTCCAGAATTTCACAAAACATAAAAATTTCTTAGAGGAACAATATATATATATTTTGAAGCAGCTCTACTTTCATGCTTGAAGCTGGACAAGTCTTGAACTAAGCTAAGACCTTAGCTAACCAACTAATTATATTTTAATTAACACTTCTCCAGTCTTTAATGTTGGATGGGAGTTGATGTCGGTCATATATATGACCTACTTTACGTGTTTATCAACTTTTTCTCAAATTAACCATATTGGTATTCAAAACAATAATCGAGTAGGAGAGTGAGGGAGGAAATTAAGGAAGATGTTTAGAGTATTTAAAAAAAATCATATTACCTAATTTAAATAACATAATTAATCTACTTAACTTAATTAATTAGGTCTTATATTAAGAACCAGAAGAATGTCTCCAACAATACTCTTACTCTTTAAATGAAAAATATACATTAGTTTGCCGATAATAAAATAGCGAAGGCCATGACGGTTGACATAGAGGAATTAGTGTAGAGATGTGGTACAGGACCTCTAGTATTAAGTTTCAATCAAGATTGGCATGGTGGGTCTCATATTCTCTAATAAGCCCTTGCCTTGAAGCAGAACAATGACTTCAGACATTGATGGCCTTAATTCTGCAGATGCTTGGGTGCATAGCAGACCAATCTCTATGATTTTCTTCACTTCTTCTGCATTATAATCATTAGGGTTCAAGGTATCATCCACCAACTCGATGTGTGTGTCTCTCTCATATAGTTTCCAAGCCTATCAAGTGAATTAGAGGGAAATGGAATAAGAAGAGCAAACAAGACAAAGCAAAACTTCTGTGTGGTTGAAATAATATCCCGCATTCTAATTTTCTATAATGAAAATAATATTTTAAATTAATCATAGAAATTTTCTTACTTTTCGAAGGAGGAATTCGCCTTCAAATTCACCTTGTACCTTCAATTCATTGCTTCGTTCACCACTGATAATTTCTAGAACTACAACACCGTAGCTATAAATATCAGCCTTTTCTGATAATTGACCATGAATTGCATATTCTGGTGCTGTGTATCCTCTGAAATATACATGTTTATTGTAGTTAATGGCTCAAATCGATGCAGAAACAATATTTTGAGTATGAAATAGTAATGTATGTGTGTCATCAATATGAATTATTTATTATTTTGGCTTACAATGTTCCAGCAAATTTTGTGCTAAGATGAGATTTTTCTTCTGGTAAAAGCCTTGCTAAGCCAAAATCAGCAATTTTTGGTTGGAGATCATCATCTAAGAGAATGTTGTTAGTCTTTATGTCTCTATGTATGACACGAACATGAAATTCTTCATGTAGATAAGCCAAACCCCTTGCTACTCCTAAAATTATATCATAACGCTGCTTCCAACTAAGAGAACCTTTGTTTTTACCTATTTCACAAATTTACACACATTAAAGGGTTGAGGAAAAAGAATAACATTTATTAAAAGGAGAATTTGACGAGACATTAACATGTTTTGTTATTGAATTCTTGAATGAAATTATGACATGTGAAGAGCTAGTTATATATTTGTTACATGAAAATATGTCCACATGTCATAATTTTACACGAAAATTCACTTTCTAAAAATTGAAGGACTATATAGAAGCTTTGTTAGGTGGTAAACATACCAAATAAGAATTTATCCAGACTGGTGTTTTTCATATATTCATATATAAGAATTCTCTCATTGCCTTCACTGCAACATCCGAGCAGTCGAATGAGATTTCGGTGATGAACATTGCTTATAAGCTTCACTTCACTTTCAAATTCTTCTTCCACCTTTTTAGACTGGCGTAAAGTTAATTTCTTTACAGCAACTACTTTCCCATTCTTCAAAGTACCCTATGTATGAAAATGAAGAATGTCAAGAAAGCTGGAAGTTTGACCTATTTATAACACTAAATGAAAGTATTCCCTTAATACATCTTTGCGTTGGAACATGATCTATATAAAAAAATTGAGAATCAAAATATATGGTTACCTTATACACAGCACCAAATCCTCCTTCTCCAAGTTTATTTTCTGCACTGAAACTTTTAGTAGCAGACTTCAGCTCCCAATAACTAAAATGAATTGGGCCTTCCAACTTACTTGCTCCAGATATGTCTCCTGTCAAGGAAAACAAGGAAAACGTAACCCAAGTCATGTCTCTAAGAAAAAGCAGTTACGGATTCCTTTTTTCATAGAGATTAATTAAACATCCATAACATATCATTTTCTTTCAAGGGAAAGTGTGACCAAACCATCACTTTCAATTACTAAAAAAATATATACAGGAGTACTTTTCAAGGTGTTTACCCCTAGGAACTGATCTCTTAGGTCTTTTTGGTCGTTTAATCCAAGCTAATAGTGTAAGAAGGATCAAAACAAAAGCTGCACTTCCAACAATTACTCCTCTAATGGTACCCTTCTTATTTGAACCTGCAAGACACAGAAGTAAAGAACACACTGTTAATGTGTCAATATTTATGTATGGCTATGTATATCCATGTCTAATCAGGCACTGAAATAAGATATTGCTTTCTCTTATTCAAAATATAAGCATCAAATTAATTAACCAAATCATGCAATTCAAAAAGTTGGTTTAAAGTGATTAAAGACAATAAATATAAAAAACTATAACTTATTTTCCTAAAACACCTTTGTTTCTGTGGAGAGGGTAAGTGGAAGAGAGAATGAGTCAAAAAGATATGAGAGAGAATAAATGAAAAAAAGAAATGAGGGAGAGAATACACTTAATTAGGGGTAAAAGTGAAAAAATGCATTAAACAATTAGATAAATCCAAATTGTAACTTGTAAAAAGAACTAAGCCCCCTCAAAGAGTTGATGCTTATATATTGAACTGGAAGGAGCATTAACTAAACAAAGAAGGGTTTTATTAATCAAGAATCAACGCCTACAACTGAGCTAATCAACCCTTCTATAAGTGATTTAATGAGGTGAGGACCTATGTTAACCTCTTTTGTTTTTGTTTTTGGTGAGGATGCTTAATACAGTGATATATATATGACCCTATAGGTAAGTCTTTCAGGATCACTAACTAAATTGGTGATTATGACTAATAACGAAGTAAAATCATCTAACCTTCTAACATACATAATACATATGTAACTTAGTTAGCTTGAGGGATTCATTCAGAACTACACAGATAAGCAAACCCAATTGTCATTTTGAGTACATGTGCAATCACTAAGGCAATTAACTAAATGCATCCAAAGTAGAGTGTGATATCATCACTATGATTTGAAGAAGGAAATACTATCTCCTGTCCTAAATATAATAACTAGTTGGGGATTTGATTTGGTCTTAAATATAAAATATAATCATGATTAAAAAGGATATACTTTAGAAAATTCAATTCATATTTGTTACAAATAACTAACTTAACTAATTTTCTTAATTAATCTATTCAAATTAATTGAGTAGCTCTTATATTAAGAATCAAAGATATGTACGTACCTTGCTTGATCAAGGGTACAATATGAAACGTCTGGTTATTATCTGGAAAGAAGGAAGTGGTGGAGTATCTCATGAAGCACCCATTAGCTTCAGTCCTACCACTAGAATTTGGAAGACAAGTCTGCAAATTGCTATAACCAGCCTTCAAGCAATCTTCACACCCACGCTGTGTGATAGTTTCAATACACTGAGCAAAAGCATAAATAGTTGTACCATTATTATTATTATCAGGCAATAATTGTGCTTTTGTTGTCACGAAAAACCCTTGCTTTTTGGGTGTTGTTGTTTGCAGATTCATGAGCGCTTGTTGCCCAACTGAGGTAAATAATGTGGTGGATTCCCTTACAGTTTGATTACCACACAATACGGCATTGAAACTGTCCAGTGTCTGGTCAAAGAAAGCACTGATCTCGTACCTCAATACACAAAATTAGATATCATATATCAGTTTTCTAAGTTAATAGAGGTTAAGGAGCAAATTTTTATGCGAAGTTTTTACATTAGGCACTTGGAAGTTTTTTTAGTACAAATTTGTCCTATAAATTTAAAATCATAGTAATTTTGCTCTATACTTAGAGGGGTAATATGGGCCACCCCGCAGGTTACGGGTTGGCCCGTGGTAGGTCAAGACACTATTTTAACTATCAATATTGGTTTTTTAACGATAAGAGGTAAAATTGCTATGATTTTAAACTTTTAGAACAAATTTGTATCCTAAAAAATTTTTCAGGTGACCAACACTCTTAAGTGAAAACTACCAAGACAAATTTGTACTATAACCCTTAGAATAAGATATTTCTTATGAACATAAATTTCAAAAGTTTTGACTGAAATAGACATACAGCTTCAATATATAATCAAAATTTACAAATCTCGGTCGTTATTTATGCCTGCCTTCTATAAAAATAAACCAAAGTCTATTTTCTCTCCTTTGTCTCTATACTTTGTTTTTTCCTTTGTTACCTCAAGGTTTGTGACTGGACCTTTACGATATTCCAACCGAATAATCCTGCCACTTGATCGATTAGGTGTTTTTTTTTTTTTTGGTCTCTATTATATTGCTACAGTTTAATTAATCAACGTAAAAACTGTATAATAATGCGAGCAATAAATTTCATTATCTTTATATGATATATTATTCAGAGAAAGAAAAGATCAGACTAGAAGAAGAAGAAATGGACTAGTTTGTACTACCTGAGGAAGCAGCCATCGTAGACGGCACGGCCACCTTGTGCTCCGGCAGGGCATTGGCGAATATGTACGGCAGCGACGTCGAAGCAGGTGACACAGTCATGAATGGAGAGGTAGTCTCTGCACTGAAAAAGGGTGAAAACGGGGTTTTCTGGGTTTGCTTTCTGCGCCGTCGCGAAGTGCTTGTTCATGCCGACAATCTGCTCTCTGATGTCTCGAAACGTTTCGTTCACATTGCCACTGAAGATGGAGAAGCTGGACACGGCGAACGCGTTGGATGGGGTGCATCCTTTGTTTAAGAGATTGGCCTGTGGGTCGGAAACGACGCCGTTAAGTGTCGACCATGACCAGAACATGATGAAAGTGATGATTAAAGAAAGGAGATTATTATTGGGTTGAAGCATCGTTTGCTTAGCATGGAAGGAGGGTGAAGATGAAGAAGGAAGAAGCTTAAGATCAGTGAGATATATAGAAAGAGCTGTTTGCTCATACCCCAAGCATAAAAGAGCAATTTGATAACTAAAGAGGGACGATAGTGAAATTATATTATTTATGGAAGTTTTGTGACCCACACGCTTTCATAATGCATGGAGCCTGTTGGCTTGCTTGCTTCTTGGGGCGACTTGATTGAAGAAGGACTTGGAAGACTCACTGGTTCAAGCTTTGTGCGTGTTGAAACATTTGTACTTATACTCCCTCCAGTCTTTATTATAAACTTCTAATAACTAATTTATGAATAATGAATAATTAGTTAAAATTAGTTAAAAGTAATAAGTAGGTTAAAAATATTTCTTTTTGTTTTCAAATATGCCCTTGTAATAAATGAGAAAAAAAAAAGAATGTGTGGAAAAATGTGATAAGAGATATTATGACCAAAAAAAAGAATGAATAATTAAAGATAAAATTAGAAAAAATACATTAAATGTTAAGATAGGTACAAAATTGAAGCTTATAAAATAGACCATACCTCTCTCCCAATTTGAAGCTTATAAATAAAACTGAAGGGATTATATATGTATATATGTATATGTATATAAAGACTTAAGTGTAAGATTTGGACATTTTCAAACAATGAGGGGAAATGACATTTCAAATTAATAATCGGGCGTCGGGTGGTCACTAGAGCCGGTAATATGGGTTGGACCCGCGGGTTGAACCCGCCAACCCGCCAAAAGAGGCGGGTTAGGGTTGGCCTTTGGTCAACCCGCCACCACCTGAAAAATATGAGCCCGCACCGTCACAACCCGAGCCCGCCATGGGTCAGCCCTCAACCCGCCAACCTGCCTAAATTTTTTTTAATTTTTATATATATTAAAATATTAGGAGATGGGTTGGAAAGGTAGGAAAAATTTATATTTGAACTTGTGTTTTATCATGTTTAGAGTTTGAACTTTGAACAATTGTATATTTTGTGTTTTAATGTGTTGTAATTTTGTGTGAATGCTTGGAATACTTTAAATCATTTCTGATTTTTTTTAATTTTTGATTATTTATAAGAATTTTTTTTTATAAAAAAAATATGGCTGGTTGGTGGGTTGACCCGCCAACCCACCTTGGTGGGTTAGGGTTGGCAGAATACCAACCCGCCAGAAAACGGGCCTTTTGAGCTCGACCCAAATAACCCACAACCCACTACGGGCCAACTCGCAACCCGCAGGTTGGCCCGTTTTACCAGCTCTAGTGGTCACCACCACAAGATGCTTGGCGTGCAAGCTCGGGAATAGGAATGGGATGTGAAGGAGAAATTGGGGCCAGTCTCTCCTTTCCTTTTTTGGTGTGCTGTGCTGCTCTCTCTCTCTCTCTGTTTTTTTTAGGCTAATAATTTTAGAATTAAAGGTTATAACTATATTTTTTAAAATTAAGGAACTAAATTAAAAGATTAAATATATGTTTTAACGCATTTTTAATATAATCCACAAGCATAAAAAATTATGCAACAACATTCATTTTTATATTTGCAGAAAAAAGTTATTTAAAGACTGTAAAAATTATAAAATCTCAAATTAGATACTACAATTCATATAATCCCTGTCAAACACAAAAACCTAATTTGAAATTACGAAATTATAAGGAAAGGACCCAGATGCCCTTTTGTTTCTCAGGCGAAATGTTTCACAATTTACTTGGGAACAATAAATTCTAATTATAAAATCACAAGTCTAAATTTGATAATACTAATAACGTTTTTTATATACAATTTATTTGGAAATAACAAATTCTAAAATGTAAAATGACAAGTTTAAAATAATATTAACAGCACGTTTTTCAGCATAAGAGCATTTTGATTTTTTTTCTTCATGATTTTATAATTGCAATTTAAGTTTTCATCTATCAAAGATGTTATATGAATTGAAGTACTTAAATTGAGATTTCATAAGTTTTAGGGTCTTTAAATTTTTCTCCCCTTTTATTTGCTTACATTAAATGGTTAAAATTTAAACATACTTATCTAATTGTTGAATCACTATTTAATTTTGTTTGAGTTAGGATCTTCTTATTAAATGAAACTAACAATATTAAGATTAATGGATTAAAAAATACGTTATAATTTAAAATTAACTAGCTAATTAACTGAAATCTTTATTATTAAAAAAAATTAACTGAAATCTTTATGAAATTAAAGATCAGACCAAACATATATTTTAAATTATAAAATTACTAATTTTGGTTCTTAATGTAAAATTTACCTATAAAATGAATCTTATATTAAAAACAAAAGATAATAGTGGCTAGGTTGCATTAATGTGTGGTGTGGAGTATAAGTGATGAGAAAAAACTTAGGTCAAATTTCTTATATCTATTGTGTCAAGTTTTGTATATCATACATGGTTACATGTCATTTTTTATTTCGTATGAATTTATATTTAAATATTAATATTTAAAAAACAGGATACATGGTTATGTGTAGTCGGAGAATTTGACATGATAGATATAAAAAAAACTTGATGTATCTCAACTCTCAAGTGATATGAGTAATATATACAACTACAGTAGTGGTTTTGATTTGTTTAAACTTAGCTTTGTATTTTAACTTTGATACAATTTAATTTTTATAATTTTAACTATTTAAAATATTAATCTTAAAAATAAAAAATGTATTACGATTAAGGATGTATGTGAATATTCGTTTCATTCCTCAAGGACTCAAAACCATCGTTACGAACGCACCTAACGGTAGTACTGTGGCGGAGTGAGATAATCATTAATCAACACTCTTAACCGGGAAAAGGGGTATAATCTTTTGTAAGGAAATTTTTAATAAATACATATATTATGTGAAAAAAAAAACTCTTCTAGGTCTACTCATAAGATAGAGAGAGAATAATTTTTTTTTCTATTTATAAATCATACTACATTTGGTCTTTAATAAAAGAATTAGTAGACTAATTTGAGAAAATTAAGTAAACTAGTTAAGTTAATTATTTATAATAAATAGATGTTGTTTTTCCTAAAATATTCTTGCTAATCAAGTGTATTAGTTAAAACTACCATTATTACAAGTATCTTAAAAAAAGAATAAATATGAGAAACAAAGTAGATTTGGGTGTTATATTTGGAATAAAAATAAAAGTCAAACAAGCTCTTATATTAATAAGAGGAGGGAGTATCATTTAATTTTTGGTATCAATATATTATTTTGCCTTTTATTTATTATAATGCAAATAGTTAATTGTATAGTGATATTTTTTGTAATTTTCACATAGATTAAGAAAAACCTTAAATTGCATTAACTCTCTATTAAAATATAACAACTTTATAACTTTACCCATATTTAATATATATATTTTGTAAAAAAACAACTATCCATATTATAATAAATAAACAAAGCCAAAGAACACAACCCTCTCAGCATTAATTCAATTTCACATAATCTCCCTCATATTTAAAAGTCTAAAAATCACACCCTCACTTTTCATATCTTGACCATTAGCCCCTTACTCCTAACATCACAGTTAAATCTAACAGAATATATTCCACATCAGATTAATTAATTAAGACTACCTAGAAAATGACATGTAATTTCTCATATTTTATTAACATTAAACTCTTAGATAGGATCAAGGGTAATTTTGTGATTCTATGGCAATCCCCGGTTCCCATCCTCCTTGACAGCGTCTCGCTCTCCCTGTCTCTCGCAGGTCCTCTGTATTTGCGGTGCTTGTCCAGCTTTTAACCCTTATTTACATTGAAAAATCCATCCCTATGTATCTCATCTCAGTCATCCTCTTCCTCCAAATCTGGCAACTTTTTTGCTTGTGAAACTTTTTTATAGTTGCATTAATTAAACTGAAGCTCCTTCTCTGTGAGAGTTGAAATTTTTGTTTTTTGCAGACATAAAAGTAGAGATGATAGAAAGAGGGACGAAGATAAGCTCCCTCACAAAAAGCCGAAGAAGGTGATGGGAAGATAAAACATGGGGGAAAAAAAAGAAAAAGAAACTTGGGAATTGGCACAAATGTGACAAAATCACCCTCCACTAGAAATGTGAGGATGAGAATAATTAAACTCAAAATTTCATGTCATTTGCTGGTTTGTTCTTCATTAGTATGAGGCGTGAGCTGGCATTTTCAGTGAAGTTTGACGGCTATTTAACGATTAGGGGGTTGATAAATAAAGTTAGAAAGTTTAGGGTGTCCATTTAAACTTTTAAAGTTAAAGGAGGTCACATGTGTAACCAAAGTTGAGGGGTGCTGTATATATTTTAGCTAATAAAAAACAAAATAATATATTTATGTTAAAAATTTAATAAAGTGACTTATAAATATTATTTTTTCCGATTCTAAATATAAGATTCTTTTTATAGTGTAAAATTACACTATAAAAAAGTCTTATACTTAAAGGAGTATCTTTAAAAAAAAAGAGTCAAACTCCTCCCCAACAAAATTCGTCTTATACTTTAAACTATGGGAAGTACTCCCTCCGTTCCTTATTATAAGAGACAAATAACCGAAGTACATTGATCAAAAAAATAGTTAAAATTAGTTAAGAACAATTAATGTGTAAAAAGTATAATTTTTTTTCCAAAAATACCCTCATTAATAAGGAGAGAGAGCATGAGAGAGAACAATTAAATTATTAAAAGAAAGAGAAGTGGGAGGAAGAGAGAGTGTGAGTTGGAGATAATAAATATGGGTAAAATAGAAAATCAACACAAAAAGTAGAGACAACTTTTAAGTGTCTCTTCTATATAGGAACATGCTATAAGTATCAAATGTCTCTTATAATAAGGAACGGAGGGAGTAATAATGAAAGAGCTTGTGTGGGAGGGCTTATTTTGGGTCATAAGCAGCTTATTTTGAAAAGAAGCCCGATTGAAAAATATGATCATGTTTGGCACAGGTTATGGACTGCTGAGCTTGAAAGCTAAAAGCTGAGCAACCAAGCGTTTGAAAATAAGCTTTGATGGGGAGCTTATTTAAAGAGCTTATGGACTGTTGTCTTGTCAGAACTATTCTCTTCCCATTTTTCTCTCACTCCTCCTATTATTTTCTTATTGTTCACTCTCTTTTTTTGGACTAGAGCTCATTAAACCCATGACTCGTCTCCGCCGTTGGACCAGCTCCGTCTCCTCCTCGCCAGAAGCTCCGTCTCCTCCTCGCCAGAAGCTCCGTCGTGTTTGCCTTGCGAGCTTAAGAGTAAACTCCTCTTCGCGATTCACGATGTCAATCATGGTTTGGGGTCGACCATATTTTTTCTCCTTGTTCTGTGATGAAGTATTTTAATTTGGCCAACAATTCTGTGATGAAGTTAAAGTCAAGATCTTTTAGAAAAGTTTTTCTCCATGTTATGTGATGAATTTTTGTTTGGGAAAAAAATCAATAAAACACCTGTTGTCATGTAAGCAATCTCACTCAAATACCGCATGGATGAGTTTTTGTCAAAAGTTTGCCTCGTCAACAAAATGCAATAATTTTTTTATGGTTTCTCTAATATTTTAAAATTTAATTTACTCATTCAATTTCATTATTTCATATTAAATTAATTTAAATTTATTTTATTATGTAAATTAATTTTTTTATCATGTTCCGGTTTATATTTGCAAATTTTTTAATGATTTTTTTAAAGTTTTAAAATTTAATTCACTCATTAAATTTGACTTATTCATATTAAATTATTTTAATTTTATTGTATCACATGAAATCAGTTTTTTTAATTATTTTTCATTATTTATTAAAACTTATATCTATTTTACAATCAAACTTATTTTTACTCAAATCATAATTCAAATAACTCTTTGCCAATCTCACTTTTATAAACTAATTTTTTGAACTCTAATTTAAATACAATTCAATTTATTTAATTTAGTTTTTATCTAATTTTATTTTTTTATAAGTTAAATTAATAATAAATTACTTTTTCAGTCCCCGATCCAAACGGATGCAAAATCATTCTGCGTTTCTGACCGGCTTGTCCCCCATTCATATTTTTTTCCCGAGTCACGTGTCACCTAACCCCAAAGCTTCCTTCTCTCTTCCGGTGCGGAATCAAGGACGAGAAATTCTTCGATCGGCGATGAGCAGGCGAACAGGAACAGGCGATCCATCGGCTTTGACTCGGCTGGTAGAATCCGTCTTTGCATTTGTCAAATTCGCTGAGTTTGAGATCCTCTTCTTTCTTTTCTTTGTTATCGCTTATGTTATCTTCAAAGACATTGTAAGTTCCTCCTTCCTTTCCCTTTCTGTGATTTAGACGTAAATTTCAATTTCTCTGGTGTACGGATATGAATACTTTCTTGTTCTGGATCAATTTGATTCTTGATGTTTAGTCTTAAGGAATAATTCGGATAGACCTAGACATTATCCTGTGTATATCTCAATGACGCACTGCTGATCTGTTGCCAGTGTTGTTCATTTTCACACAATTTCGCTGTTTGTAACTAACACAACTTCCTTGTGAATAAATAAATTCCATTTATATTGTCTCTCAGGTTAAAGATTCATCCTTGTCTTGGTGGAATTAATTGGACACGAAACATTTTATTGAGGTTTCAGTTATTTGTAGTAAATTGGTGGAAAGTTCTTTGGAAAAGGTTAATGATTTATTCTCTAGTTTACAGAGAATTGTATCTATGGGTTGAGTGTTTGACATTACATAACTTGTTTCAAACCTGAAAGAATAACTACGGGGTTCTTTGATATGTAGAATATTAGGTATGAAAAGAGAAACAAAAGGAAGATCTAAGTGGAAGACGACTCTCGTCCGTTGCAAAAAATGAGTGATGAAAAGATACACATTGTTGGGTGATGATGAAGCCATAAGAGACCCTGCATATTTCTTTTTTTTTTTTAACATTTTTTTTTGGGATAAAAAGTCAAAATATCATTAAAATGTTCATTTTCTGTTTAATAGAGATAACAGGAACATACTATACAGTTTTTTTTTTTTGGGTGGTTTCTTTTCAATCGAGAGGGAGAGGGATACCATACGTGTCATAAAAATTTAATGGGAGTCCCTCTTTTAGGATGTATGTGTAACATGTGATACAATGATGGGGTTGTCAAAGATATTCCTTTATAAAGTTACAATTTTGTGGAATCATGCAAGTTAGATGTAGTTAGTTTGTTTCTTTCATAACTTGAAGCATCACTGTTGGATCAGCAATTGGTTCCCATTTTTAATAGAACAATGTCATATCCAATACTATTGGCTGACTTTAACAATCCCTGCCGCAGAAATCCGAAAACAATGACCGGAGTTTAAGTTCAGGAATGTACATACTAAGATTCCTCAGCTGTAGTTAGATACTACTTTTATTATTTCCAAAGCACGATAAGGTTGCTGATTAGGGCTGATGGCGACTGGGCAGAGGCAGAGAGGCCTTCCTAGTTTATTTCTGCAAACCTAGTCCCCTTTCCCATGTTTTAGATAGGGAGTAATTTACCTAGCCTTTGTCCTAAGGTGCAGAAATTTCTCCTATCACCTCTATATGGGGCAATACCAACGGAGATCTCACTAAAAGGGAAATTGCCATCCCTATCTAGGACAATAAGACGACCGCAACAGGTTTAGTACTGTCGTCCTCTTCATAGCTGAGTAATGAACTTGTGCAAGGTTTAGCACCGTCTCTGCATTACTTTGTTTTGTTGATGATGCTCAATTAATCATTTGTACTTAATATCTGGATCTTTATGTCACATTTTGTCTTGATAAGTTACTGAACTGGACTATTTGATCAATATTATTTCCAAATATTTGATTATTAATAGAGTATAATGACGTCGTTCAATCCATATATCCTACTCCACGATATCTTTAGTTCTCAATCTTCATATTTCCCTGTTCTCTGCCTGTTATCCGATAATTGCCTTTGCAAATAAATGTTAATAATTGATTATTTCCATTGCAGACATCAAGGCCTGAATACAATCAAATACTTGTGAAGAAGCCTGGCGGAATTGATCTTTGGCCTTACTAGAAGAGAAGTTTTTGTTTGAATATGTTGGATGTTAGCTTAGCATCAATCGTATGTTTAGTATGCCCTCCTATGACTGTGCAGGGTCCTTATCGTATTCATATGTTACATTAATTTTGTAAGCAAATCATATGACCCTTCGAAATTGTATACAGTTCCATTCACCACACAGGAATAGCAAAACCGAGTAGAAGAATTGCAACATTTCTGGGTTTTAAACCTCATCTCTATTCTACTTGTGTCTTCCGTTTGCCCCTTTGCATGATTAGTTATGCCTTATATATAGTGGTTTAATGCTGGTAAATGAACCTAACTTCCCTTTTATGATGATGATGATTTCCTTGATCTCCCCCCCCCCGGGGGGCCCCCAAAAAAAAAACCAACAAAAAAATGGAAGAAGGCTTGATTGAGCTTTGAGTTGAACTGTTGATTAATGGAATGTAATAAGCATGAAATATTTTTTTTTAAAAAAAAGTGAAGGAAACTGAAGAATACGTAATTTAAAAAACCAGAGTGTGAGTGAAGTAATTCCTTAATTCTTCGAGCAGAAAGAATTTATGAAGTTGTGTGAACTAGGAATGAGTATTTGGTTTTTCGGTTCGGTTTTTTATGATAATCGAAATAATTGATTAACTAAATAGAGCAAATTTTAAACGCCGAACCGAACCGAATATAAATATATTTAAAGAGTTTATATATACCCACATAAATATTTATTATAATAATATTTATTAAATATAAATATATAATATATTTATTTTGGTTTTTCGGTTATAACAGATTTTTTTTCCTACTAACCAAATCAAATACCAAAACCGAATTGTTAAGAAATAAAAATTGAATATATAACTGAACCGAAATAACCGAACCGAAAAACCGAAATCAAATTCGGTTCGGTTTTCGGTTACAGTTTGGTTTTACTTATTCCTAGTGTGAACCTAAGAAGGTGAATGAGCGAACTTGGTTCAATTCATTATATCCCTTTATTTTTTGACAACTATACGCCATTACCCCAATAATAATAAGCGCTCCAAATCACATATTTAGGCGGTCCTATACATTTTACTGAATTTTTTGTTTACTGAAACTCACGTCTGCGGACCATATCCCATTACATTCAAACAATGGGTTTCGCTTCCACTTTTATCCGACCCTCTTTTCTTCCTCCTCTTCAACATTTCTAAATTGTCTGCATGATACTGTGAACCTCCACCAAAGCCTTGATCGATCTTCCTTAAAGCTTAATCGCCAAAAAAAAAGAAGGAAAAAGATAAGACAGAAGGCAAAAAAAAAAAAAAATTGGAGAAGAGGCACGAGAATGGTATTATGGTCAGAAAGCAAGGGGAAAACAATTTAGAAGATGGATGTTGAGATCCTGTGATGATAAAGATTGAAGAAAGAGAAAATTCGGGAGATCAAGATGCAATGAGAATAAGAATGAGACCATAAAAGGAGAATATAATGAATAAAATTTAGAAACAGGTGAATAAAATTAATCTGTTTCTGATAAAATGTTTATTGGATTCAATCTGGGTTTAGACTGATAATAAAGCTTCATCCTTTCTATTCTTCATCGATGGAGAGAAGGATGAGGAGAGTATCTCCAGGCGAGAATGAGAAACGTTGAACAAGGGAAGGAGAGAAAAAGGAGAGTCTGATAAAAGAGGAGAGGCATCTGATTAAAAGTGTAAATTGTTTTTAGGTTCAGAGTGAACGATTTCAAGTTTGGGGAGTAGGCTGATCCTTCTAAAGGTTGACTACCGTAAGTCCGTAACCTATGAATGACGGCACAATTGTAATTTGCAAGCCATCCTTCAAGTCAGAACACTGTTAAGGTAACCTTACTTATGAGGCGTGTTTGTTGTACACGTGTAGATGCTTCTGATGAATACTTGACGCATCTCAGTCTCTTGACCATGTTATCCCTAGTTCCATACCTTGTTTCTACCAAAAGGAAATATGCTACAGTGACCTGACTTGTCTTTTCAGCACCCAGAAAATTAGAATCCACATCCAATGATCACGAGAATGCAGATTTTTGGACAATCTTAAGGTCACTTGCATAAAAAATAATGACTGATATGGTTCCTATAATGCTTCATATGCATATAAACACAGCGTTGCAATAATGTCAACAACAACGCTGAGGGTAATGTTATTTTCAAATGACTTGACCGTTTGGGATAAACATCTTACATATTTAGACTCACAAATAAAAACCACACAATATCTTTAACAAATCATTCAAATCTCAAATAAGATACTTGCCGACGGGAGACACATCATTACACTTTTAAAACTTCCATTATCCAATACAGTTTTTGTGCAGCTGCATCTAGTCTTTTTTGCTCACCTCATTTGCCCTGGCTGGTTCATTCGAGCCAGACGGATTTATATGCTTTTTCACCTCATTTGTGCTGGCTGGTTCACTCAAGCTAGACGGATCTATAAGCCTTTCCACAGCAACTTTGGCTACATCACGGCGTACTCCAATATCGGAAACAAGACGGCTGATACAGTACATGCCACAACCAACTAGTGCCAAACCACTAAAACTGGTGGTCAAGAAGCGGAGTGGTGAAGAAACTACTGCACTAACAGCAGCCACATATGATGCTGCCTGCCCACTCCGGCCTACACTAATGTTTGTGCTCACAAGAAGGCCTGTTTTGCAGTAAATTGCAAAGTCTTCACAGTTGTTTTTGAAGACATTGTAGACTCCAAATCCATTTTGAAGAAGATATCTAGCACGGTGGAGGACATCTTCAGGTGGGTCAGATGAGGCAAGTGTGCATGTGCCTCCTCGAGGTTTGGCAATGAAAAATGCCGGTGAGACACCATACTCAAAGCGATATAGATGACCACCAAAGAGAAAACAGTCCAAGCATGAAGAAATGACACCATGAAGCCTTGATTGGTCGCCGCATTTTGGACATGGATTGTCAGCAGAATGAGTGGGAGATGAACTCAAAATGAGACGGTCCAAGATAGTTCCTGTGCCAATTTCTTGACCTCCTCTAGTGAAGTGGATCACCATTTCCTCGCCAACATATATTCCTGTTATCTTATACAAAAAGCAATAACCAATGCAAAATAGCCATTTCAGTATAGTTAAGAAAGAAAAAAACGATCCTTGCCAATCCAAAAGAAGATTTACAGAATTTTAAATGCGGTTTCAAAAACAACTATGGCATGCAAAAAGTTCGAAGGTTGCTCGGTCATAGTATGGATAAATAAGGACATCTAGGACCTATTGCTGTATTCTGCGGATACTATTTCTGCCACTCCTGCTAATATGTTCTTTAGTAAAAATACCCAATGCAAGGAATTCAACCTGAAGTTCCTGAATTGCTGCTCAATGGATCATATATATATATATATATATATATATATATAGACTGCGTATCTCAAACATAGTCTGAAATAGGCAGCATTAATTTTTTTCCCCCCCATTTTCTTGATGTCAAAAACAAGCTTGGCCTGTGCTAATAACTAAGAAAAGCAGAACATCAAAGGACATAATTATTCTATATCCATGAATATATTTTTTTAAAAATCTCCTAACCCAACAGCCCAATTCTTCAATCATAAGTGAATAACAACACGAACCATAACTTAAACCATATGACAGAAGTCCAGAAACCAGAACATCTATCCATAATATTTTATAACAATATGTTCCTGTAGTCTCGTTGGTCAACTGTAATTCTGATGATTAAGAACTTCTAACTTTCGGAAGAAGAATATGCAACAGGATCACAGCCACAACACTCATCATCAAAATATCACTTTCAAGTCTCCCTTTTTCTTGGTAAAACGTTAATTTACTTTGCACATGCAAACTTCCAAGGAGAACATTGAGACAATATGCTCTCATTCCTTAAATCCACAGGGCCTGTGTAAAATCTTCAAATATTGCAGTCAAACAAGAAAAACTCTGCCGTCAAAATTTGGGAACTTCCAGCTTCAAATGCATAAGCATCATTGCACCACCACTAAACGTCCCTCATAGTGTATAATACAAATAATGTCACTTGATTCAGGAATATTGCAGCTACCATGGAAGTAACCTAAGCCACTGGGGTTTCTTACTGGGGGTTGACAGAAGTAGCCTAAATTTCAGATTGGCTCTCCTACTTGTGCTGGGATCAATTTTGCAAAACGGCAGTAAGAGTTCACACCAGTAACCACACGAAAGCTAACGTTAGACGTTGAAATGCTCAAGCATTGTTGCTAACCCTTCGCGAGCTTGTAAAATGAATTACCATTTTACTGTGCGCTAGTTTTTCTTATTAGGCATCCTAATAAAATTCGCGGCGAATCCCACACAATGTTGCTGGACCAAGTCCTATCACTCGTAAATTATCAAACCAGCGCTCTTACATCACGAGCTTAAGAAATTTCAACAAAATACAACCTCCCATCCACTCAAATTTTTTGCTTTTTGTAGTTACATCCACTTAAAATTTTTTATATAAATAACACATGCAAAAGATCGATATCACCTAGGAACTTAACATATAATAATCCGTAAACGACACAACGCACACTTGCAAATTTGACCAAGAAAGTTTAATCGATAAACAGAGATATCTAAAGAATCTAATATTTATGATGAAATTAAACGGAACAGCCCCTATTCCCGCCAATCAAACAAACCCAGAAACCAAAGCATAACCAGAACCTGCATAAGAATCCCATAAAAGGGGGGCGAAACCCCAATAAACTGTCCTGTAGAAAACACAAAAAGCAAAACTGGAACTCGGAAAGAACCACAGAGTAACCCGATTAAAATTACACACATCAATGACCAATAGGAAAGCAGAAAACAGAAAGTAATTGAGGAGGATAAGGAGAAAAAGGATGACCATGATGCGCATAAATGTGTGCCTCCCTCCACGAGTAAATGTGGTCACCAGGCTTCAGTTCTTCCCGATCGATCCTGTTCGAGAGCACTCCCATGATCCCTCACTCTGGGTTTGTTCACCAACAACAGATCCCTCTCCTAACTCTCGGATTTGTAAGGC
The DNA here is from genome assembly GCF_004799145.2 of Neltuma alba. Lineage (NCBI taxonomy): Eukaryota > Viridiplantae > Streptophyta > Magnoliopsida > Fabales > Fabaceae > Neltuma > Neltuma alba. The sequence goes on along the minus strand of NW_021634921.1, from coordinate 46,423 downwards.
TGAAGAAAGCAAGGGAATTTAATGACTCTCACTGCCGGAAAAGGAGAGGGAAAGAGAAATCGAGCGAGGAAGCAAGTGGATTAAAAGCAAATGTTTTCGTTCATTCCTTCGTCCCTAAGCCTGGGCTTGGGAGAATAAATAAGGCACAAGCCACAAGAATAACTCTGCTTAGAAATTCAAAAAAAAAAAAAAAAAAGTTGAAGCTAGTTATATTCACTTCATCATGAATATAGGACACGTGTGTGATCAGGTGACTTGGCGTAATGAATGTGAAGGATTTGACTACAATATTTTTCACAATAAAAATATTTATTAGTTAAAAAAGACATCTTGTTGCTTTTAAATCAAAGTAAGAAATTTTGGCCAAAAAATCAAAATAAGAAATTTCTTATGTTTTTTTACTTCAGAAAAAAAGATATCTTTCCAAAGGGAACCAAATGACAAAATAATTTTCAAATAAATTAATTACTTATTTTTAAGCTACAAAATAAATATTGAAATACTAATTATAAAATATAAGAATTATGATGTTTGTAAAAAAAATTTTCCCTATATGTCAATTGGCATCTAATTTTATAGGCACAAATTGTTCACACAGTTTAAATTTTAACTTTATTTAGGAAAATTAGAGTATTTCTGAAAATTAAAAAAAAAACAGAGAGCAAGAGGAAAAATCTCTGTTAATGCACAAAGTATAAAAGGCAAGGGAATATTCTTTTAAACGTTGCTGTGGCATTTTGTTTTTGTTACCCAAAACTCACGATAGAAAATCTCCGCCTTGGATTTTTCTTACATTGAGGTTGTTAGACAACAAAATAACGTCTTTTTACATTTTAAGTTAACAAGGTAAACCTATTTATTTTCGGCTGTTAATGATGACAGATTTTGTACTAACTTTTCAAAAAGACTAATATTAATAATATTCGAATTCCACTATATTTATTAATACTCCTATTATATATATAATCTATTTACAGTAACTTGCATCTGATTAATGGAAATTGCATATCAAATAAATGTGGAAAAAATCACAAGAATAAGCAAATCATTATAAATACGTCCCATGCATTAGTAAATAGGATGGGATTTTAGAGGATGTTTGTTCAGCTTTTTGAGAAGAAAAGATAAAATTTGAAGCATAATTATTATTGCTGTTTTATTAATATAAAATACTATTACGGTTTTAAATATAAGATTATTATACACATTACAAAAAAGATCTTATATTTATAAGGTCTTATATTTAGAATCGAAGAAGTATATTTATGTTCAATAAGATTGACAAAACTACATTGGAGGAGTATGTAATAACATTTGTTACAAAATCATCGAGATTTCACAAGAAGATCATAGATATTGGTGACATTTTGAAACAATCATTGGCATAATTGTTATACCATTATTTCAGTTAATTTGGGGTTAATAAATTTAATTTATTTTAAGTAATTTTATATGATATGAGATAAATATAAGTTCTGTTTTGCATAAAAATAACTTTTAAAAGTGGCCTCAAACATAGTCGAAAACATTTTGATTTGTTAGCCCACAAGTAATATTAGAGTGGCAACCCCCTTAGAAGCAAAAGTACATTTTAACTCAATCTTATTTTATTTCTTATTTATAATAATATTATCTCTGGATCTTAATATAAAAGTTAGTTGATTAATTTGAATACATTAAAAAAATTAATTAAATTAATTATTTGTGATAAATATGTGTTGTCTTTTCTAAAATATTCTTACTAATCAAATATATTGACTAGAATTACCATTATTATAAGAAATATCTTAAAAAATAAATAAATATAAAAAACAAAACGAACTGATGTTTTATAGTTAAAACTAAAATAAAAATCAAATAAATTCTTATATTAAGATAGTATTTATATAAAAACAAAATATCCCTTAGATTTGGAAAATAATAAAACCAAAAGGTTAAAATATACATTTAGTCTTTTGACTTTGAACAAGATTTTAATTTAATTCTTTAATCTTAAAAAGTATACTTTTAGTCCTTCAATCTTAAAATTTTTTTTAAAAAATAAAGACACTAAGATCTTACGTGTAGATAACATATTCTCAAATATTAACATATTAAGTTTAACTTTCAAAAAATTCATGATTGTTAAAAAAATATTATTAAAACCTAACGAGTTTAGAATTAAAGAACTAAATATTTGTCTTTTACAGTTAAAAAATCAAGTTAAAACATTATATAAAATTAAAAGACTCCGTATATATATTTTGGTCAAACTAAAAAATTTGAAACCTGGAAGTCCAAGCGTCCTGACCTTTTAGCTCTTTTTAAAAAAGTCCACCCAACTTCCGACAAATATTTGTGTGCTTCCCTGCCCCGTCCATATTTGGCTACCCTTCTCCCTCTATTCTTGTGGTCGGCAATCCTCCTCCGTCATGGTCGCCCCTCCGTCGTGCTGTTTCCTGCTACACATCGCTGCCGCCTTATGGCTTTTCTCCGTTTTTATTTGTGCTACCGCCAGGTCGTCCAGAACTTTCTCCATCTCCTCCTACTTCTTCTCCCTCCGCCGCCCTTTCGATGATTCAAACCCTACTCAAACCCTACTCAAACCCTTAGTCCCTCCACCCACATCAGATTCTTCATCCCCGTCTACGTCGTTTCCAATACCGACGATAAGCCCTCATTCAGCACTGAGATTTTCTTCGATCGCGGCCTTCCTGCCCGCCCAGTCGAGAAGGAGCTGGAAATTGAGCCCCGTGCTTCGAATATGCCCATGCCCTTTGGGTTCTCTTCCGATGATTTTAGCTCCCTCCGTGGTCGGACCAAGGACATTCTAAGTGTTATTGTGGCTTTGCTCTTCGGCGTGAATGTGAAACGTTAAATAAGGGAAAGAGAGAGAGAGGAGAGTCTGATAAAAGAGGAGAGGATGTCGCGGCTAAAACATTAAGAAGAGAGAGAAATGTCGAGAGGAGTGGATCGAAAAACCAGACATTCTACATCAAATGATCATGAGAATGCGGGTCGTTGAACATCTTAAGGTCACTTTCATGACTAATGACTGATATGGTTCCTGTAATTCTTCATATACATATAACAGAGCATTGCAATGATGTCAACGACAATGCGGAGGGTAATGTTATTTTTAAATGACTTGATCATTTGTTGATAAACATCTTACATATTTAAACTCACAAATAAAAACCACACAATATCTTTAACAAACCGTTCAAATTTCAAATAAAATACTCACCAACGGGCGACACACCATTACACTTTTAACACTTGCATTATCCGATACAGTTTTTGTGCACCTGCATCTAGTCTTATTTTGCTCACCTCATTTGCCCTGGCTACTTCATCCGAGCCAGACGGGTTTACAAGCTTTTCACCTCACTTGTGTTGGCTGGTTCATTCAGCCTTGATGGCTCGCAAGACTTTCCACAGGAACTTTGACTACATCACGGCGTACTCCAATATCAGAAGCAAGACGGCTAACACAGTACATGCCATAACCGAAGATACCGCCAGCAGCAAAAGTAGCAGCTAATAAGTATGATGATGCCTGCCCACTCCGGCCTACACCGATGTTTTTGCTCACAACAAGGCATGTTTTGCAGTAAATTGCGAAGTCTTCACAGTTGTTTTTGAAGACATTGTAGACGCCAAATCCATTTTGAAGAAGATATCTAGCACGGTGGAGGACATCTTCAGGTGGGTCAGATGAGGCAAGTGTGCAGGTTCCTGGTCGAGCTGCCATAAAAAATGCTGCTGAGACACCATACTCAAAGCGGTATAGATCACCACCCATGAGAAAACAATCCAAGCATGAAGAAATGACTCCACGAAGCCTTGATTGGCCGCCGCATTTTGGACATGGATTGGCAGCAGAACGAGTGGAAGATGAACCCCGAAAGAAACGGTCCCAGAAAGTTCCTGGGCCACTTTCTTGACCTCCTGTAGTGAAGTTGATCACCATTCCCTCGCCAACATATATTCCTGTTGTACAAAAAGCAATAACCAATGCAAAATAGCCATTTCAGTATAATTAAGAAAGAAAAAAAACGATCCTTGCCATTCCAAAAGAAGATTTGCAGAATTTTAAAATGTGGTTTCAAAAAACAACTACAGCATGCGAAAAGTTCGAAGGTTGCTCGATCATAGTATGGACAAATAAGGACATCTAGAAATTGTGATAATTAAGAACTTCTAACTTTCGGAAGAAGAATATGTAACAGGATCACAGCCACGGCACTCATCATAACAATATCACCTTTGTGCCTGTTTGAAAGGGCTTACGTTAGACTCAAAGTGACTTATTTTGGGCAGAAGCCTGATTGAGAAATGGAGTGCAGTTTGGAAGGATTTAAACCCAATTGAACTCATCTTTCATAAGCTCATTGTACAGTTCGTTTCCCAGAACTTGGAAGTTGGATCTTAATTTTGAAGAGTTTATTGGACCATTGATGTGTTAGAGCTTATTGCCCTGTTAATATTTTTCTCTTACTTTTGCCATATTATTTCCTCATATTCCTTTCTTGGTTTTTTTCGACCAGCGCTTGCCACCTCAAGTAAACAGATTCTTCATGATGACATATTACTGATCAATTTAAATTCATTCCTAGAGTGAGCAAAACAGGGATAGTCAAAAGAATTTAATGTTTTCAAATTTAACTCATTCATAAAATTTTGCTTCTTCATATTAAATTAATTTAAATTTATTATATTATGTCAATTCATTTTTTTTAATCACGTTTTGTTTTATATTTAAAATATTTTGTATGATTTCTCTAAATTTTAAAATTTAATTCACTTATTAAATTTCACTTCTTTGTATTAAATTCATTATATTATGTAAATTCATTTTTTAATCATGTTTCACTTTATATTTAAAATTTTTTTTATGATTTTGCTAAATTTTTAAAATTTTATTCACTAATTAAATTTCACTTCTTCATATTAAATTAATTTAAATTCATTATATTATGTAAAATTATTTTTTAATAATATTTTATTATTTATTAAAACTCATATCCATTTTAGTAATTTTACATTCCATTCATTCAATATCTGTTTGGAATCATAGTAAAAATTCTTTGTAAACATGTTTTACGTAAATTAAGACAAAACTATTCTCACATACTTATCTCGTGTTACGTAAATCACTATTGAAAAGTAGGTTATAAACTACTTATAAGTTATTCCATTTTCCTTTCTGCAATCACATCCACTTAAAATCTTTTATATAACTAACACATGCAAAAGATCGATGTCACCTGGGAACTTAACATATAATAATCCCTAAACGACACAACACAAACTTGCAAATTTGACCAACAAAGTTTAAACGATAAACAGAGATATCTAAATAATCTAATATTTATGATGAAATTAAACGGAACAGCCGCTATTCCCGCCAATCAAACAAACCCAGGAACCAAAGTATAACCAGAACCTGCATAAGAAACACATATAAAAAACACAAAAAGCAAAACTGGAATTCGGAAAGAACCCGACACAGTAACCCGATTAAAATTACACGCATCAATGACCAATAGTAGAGCAGAAAACAGAAAGTAATCGAGGAGGATAAGGAGAAAAAGGATGACCATGATGCGCATAAATGTGTGCCTCCCTCCACGAGTAAATGTGGTCACCGGGCTTCAGTTCTTCCCGATCGATCCTCTTCCCTTGCATGATCCCTCACTCTGGGTTTGTTCGCCAACTTAACTCTCGGATTTATACGGCTGAAGAAAGCAAGGGAATTTAATGACTCTCGCTGTCGGAAAAGGAGAAATCGAGCGAGGAAGCAAGTGGATTAAACGCAAATGTTTTCGTTCATTCCTTCGTCTCTAGGCCTGGGCTTGGGAGAATAAATAAGGCATAAGCCACGAGAATAACTCTGCTTAGAAATTCAGAAAACAACGTACAACGTAAAGCTAGTCATATCCATTTCATCAAGCTGTCTCGTCACAGTACTTATTTCTGAAATACTATTATTATTTAATTATAAATTCATATAAACATAAACATAAGATACATAATTATATATGGCTAGATAATTTAATGTAATGAATATGAAAGATTTGACTAAAATATTTTTTATGATAAAAACATTTATTAGCTAAAACAGACATCTTTTTGCTTTGGAAAAATTACAAAAAAAGACCTTGGAATTGCAAAAACGCAGATAGGGACCCTTGACAATTTCACTTTGGGTTTTGACAACTTCAGGGCATATTATTCTTGTCAAAATCCAAAGTGAAGTTGTCAAGGGTCCCTATCTGCGTTTTTACAATTCCAAGGTCTTTTTTTGCAATTTCCCCTTTTGCTTTTAAGTCAAAATAAAAAAATGTTGGCAAAAAGTACAAAATATGAAAAGGAAATCCAATGGAAAAATAATTTTCAAATAAATTCATTACTTATTTTTATTCTATAAAATAAATATTGAAATACTATTTACAAAATACAAAAATTATGCTTGTAAAAATTCTTTTTTTCCCCCTATATGCTAATTTGGTATCTAATTTTATAGGCACGAATTTTTGACAAAGTTGAAATTTCAACTTTATTTAAGAAAAAATAGAGTATTTTTCAAAATTACAAAACGGAGAGTAAGAGGAAAAATCCCCCCTAATGCACAAAGTGCAGAAGGCAAAGAAATATTCTTTTAGACGCTGCGGTGGTATTTTGTCCTTGTTACTTACCCAAATCTCACGATAGGGAATCTCCACCTTGGATTTTTCTTATATTGAGGTTGTTAGACAACAAAATATCGTCTTTTTACATTTTAAGTTCACATTAACAAGGTGAACCAATTTATTTTTGGCTTTTAATGATAACAAAGATTTTGTACTAACTTTTTTCAAAAAACTAATACTGTTAATAATATTCCAATTCCACTATATTTATTAATACTCCTATTATATACTACCTCCGGTCCTAATTATGAGAGCTAGCTGACTAATTTTAGGAAATTAAGGAAAGAAGTTAAGTTAAGTTATTTGTAATAAACATGTGTTATCTTTTCTAAAATATCTTTACTAATTAAGTGTGTTGATTAGAACTATTATTGTTAGAAGGATTATCTTTAAAAAAATGTATAAATATGAGAGACAAAGTAGATTAGAGTCTTATATTTAGGATCAAAATAAAAGTAAAAAAAATCTTATATTAAGGATCGGAGGTGGTATATAATCTATTTACAATAACTTGCATCTCATTAATGGAAATTGCATGTCAAATAAACGCAGAAAAGATCACAAGAATAAGCAAATCATTATAAATACGTCTGATGCATCAGTAAATAGATAGGATTTTAGATGATGTTTGTTCAGTGTTTTGAGGAAGAAAAGATAAAATTTGAGGCATAATTATTATTGCTGTTTTATCAATATAAAACATATTTATATTCAATAAGATTGACAAAATTACATTGGAGGAGCATGTAATAACATCTGTTACAAAATTATTGAGATTTCACAAGAAGATCATAGATATTGGTGACATTTTGAAACAACCGTTCGCATAATTGTCATACCATTATTTCAGTTAATTTAGGGCTAATTAATTTAATTTATTTTAAGTAATTTTGCATGATATGAGATAAATATAAGTTCTGTCTCGCATGAAAGTAGCTTTTAAAAGTGGTCTCAAACTTAGTCGAAAACATTATGATTTATTAGTCCACAAGTAATATTAAAATGATTTAATTATTTACAATAAATATGTGTTGTCTTTTCTAAAATATCCTTACTAATAAAATATATTGGTTAGAATTATCATTATTATAAGGACTATCTTAAAAAAATAAATAAATATAAGAAACAAAATGAACTGAGGTTTATATTTAAAACTAAAATAAAAATCAAATAAATTCTTATTAAGATAGTATTTATATAAGAACAAAATATCCCTTAGATTTGGAAAATAATAAAACCAAAAGGCTAAAGTATTCATTTAGTCTTTTGACTTTATATAAGATTTCAATTTAACTTCTTAACCTTAAAAAGTATATATTTAGTCCTTTAATCCTAAAATTTTTTAAAAAAATGAGGACACTAAGATCTTACATGTTGATAACATATTCTCAAATGTTAGTATGTTAAGTTTAATTTTAAAAACATTCATGAGTGTTACAAAAATGTCATTAAAACTTAATGAGTTTAGGATTAAAGAACTAAATATTTGCCTTTTAAAGTTAAAAGATCAAGTTAAAACATTATACTCCTCCGGTCCTTATTATAAGACCCAATTTGACTTTTTATTTGGTCCTAATTATAAGACCAAATTCATTTTCTCTCTTATATTTATGTATTTTTTTTTCAAGATAATCCTTCTAATAATAATAGTTTTAGCCAATATACTTAATTAGCAAGGATATTTTAGGAATGACAACACTTATTTATTATAAATAACCAACTTAACTTACTTCCTTAATCTCCTCAAATAAGTCAATTGGGTCTTATAATTAGGACCGGAGGAGTATAAAGTTAAAAAACTCCGAATATATACTTTGGTCAAACTAAAAAATTTGAAACTTGGAAGTCCAAGCGTCCTGACCTTTCAGCTCCTTTTAAAAAAGTCCAGCCAACTTCCAACAAATATGTGTGCTTCCCCTTCCCTGCCCCGTCCATATTTGGCTACCCTTTTCCCTCTATTTTTGTGGTTGGCAATCCTCCTCCGTCACGGCCGCCTCTCCGTCGCGTTGTTTCCTGCTGCAGGTCGCCGCCGCCTTATGGCTTTTCTCCCTTTCTATTTGTGCTACCGCCAGGCCGTGCAGAACTTTCTTCATCGGCTCCTACTTCTTCTCCGCCAGCCGCCCTCCCGATGATTCAAGCCCTACTCAAACCCTTACTTACCTTCACCCACATCAGATCCTTCGTCCCCGTTTACGTCATTTCCAATACCGACGATAAACTCTCATTCAGCGCTGAGATTTTCTTCGATCGCGGCCTTCCTGCCCGCCCCGTCGAGAAGGAGCTGGAAATTGAGCCCCGTGCTTCGAATTTGCCTGTCCCGTTTGGGTTCTCTTCCTATGATTTCAGCTCCCTCCGTGATCGGACCAAGGACATTCTAAATGTTGTTGTGGCTTTGCTCTTTGGCGTGAATGTGAAACGTTGAGTAAGGGGGGGGGGAGAGAGAGAGAGAGAGGAGAGTCTGATAAAAGAGGAGAGGATGTCGTGGGTAAAACATTAAGAGAGAAATGTCGAGAGGAGTGGATCGAAAAACCAGACATTCTACATCATTTGATCATGAGAATGCGGGTCTTTGAACATCTTGAGGTCACTTTCATGACTAATGACTGATATGGTTCCTCTAATTCTTCATATACATATAACAGAGCATTGCAATGATGTCAACAACAATGCGGAGGGTAACGTTATTTTTAAATGACTTGATCATTTGTTGATAAACATCTTACATATTTAAACTCACAAATAAAAACTACACAATATCTTTAACAAAGCGTTCAAATTTCAAATAAAATACTCACCAACGGGTGACACATCATTACACTTTTAAGACTTGCATTATCCAATACAGTTTTTGTGCACCTGCATCTAGTCTTATTTTGCTCACCTCATTTGCCCTGGCTACTTCATCCGAGCCAGACGGGTTTACAAGCTTTTCACCTCACTTGTGTTGGCTGGTTCATTCAGCCTTGATGGCTCGCAAGACTTTCCACAGGAACTTTGGCTACATCACGGCGTACTCCTATATCAGAAGCAAGACGGCTAACACAGTACATGCCCTAGCCGGAGCTGCCCCCGGAAATGCCGCCAGCGCCTGCCTACTCTGGCGAACACGGCCTGTTTTGCAGTAAATTGCGAAGTCTTCACAGTTGTTTCCGAGGACATTGTAGTCGCCAAATCCATTTTGACGATGATATCTAGCACGGTGGAGGACATCTTCAGGTGGGTCAGATGAGTCAAGTGTGCAGGTGCCTGGTCGAGCTGCAATAAAAAATGCTGCTGAGACACCATACTCAAAGCGGTATAGATCACCACCCATGAGAAAACAATCCAAGGTTGAAGAAATGACTCCACCAAGCCTTTGTATTGAATTAACAAGTTCGTGACAGCATAAGAGACGAACTTGTTAATTCAATACAAAGATAGTAGTTATGTCTTATTTATTTCCTTTTATTATAGATTGTAATATGTAGTTAAAAACAAAACCTATTACAAATGCTTTGTATCGATGTATTATCTTAATTATTATGACATTTCTTTATTTATATTTCTTTTATTAATATTATACCTTATATTCTCAAGCTAATTATTACTTACTTTAATAATTAATAATTAATAAATTGTTTTAAGACGTATTTATTCTATTTTATCAAACAATATCATCCAATTTTATGTTTATAATCTTCATGAAAAATACATGATTTTCTATTTGCAACAAAATAATTCATCTTCTCTAAAAATATTTTTACTCTTATATTTTATGAATATATATATGTGGTGACAATTAATTAATTAATTGTATTAAACATCAGAGGTTATTATACATGTAGTATGTTATTACAAAAAGTAGTTGTGAAAAATGTTATGGGATTTCACGTTTAAAATCTTTAAAGAAAATTAATATTTTTCTGTTAGCAAAAAAAAATTCATTTTTCTATAAACATATTTAATATTATGTTTTATAAATATATATACACATATTAATTATATATTAATTATATTATCTTATATATTATTAATTATGTTAGTAAAAAAATTTTCATTAACAATTTTATTTCTTTAAATCAAAATATATCATAAAATCTATCCCTTATATAATTATCATATTAACTTATACCCATTTTAGTAATTTTTACATATAAAAAGTGCTTCTGGTAATAACTATCCAAAAACCAAAACCATGGTTTTGGAAAAAGCAAAATTTTTTTGCTTTTGGAGAAAAAAGGAAGAGTGTGAGAGCCTATAGGATATGTATCTTGTTGTTTTTTTTATAAACATATTTTTTTATAAACATATTTAATCTTATATTTTATAAATATATATATACATATTAATTATTTATTAATTATATTATCTTATGTATTATTAATTATGTTGGTAAAAAATATATTATTAACAATTTTATTCCTTCAAATTAAAATATATCATAAAATCTACTTTTTCTGTAATTATCATATTAACTTATATCTTTTTTTAGTAATTTGTATATATAAAAAGTGCTTCTGATAACAATTATCCAAACACTATCACTTCTCAGAATCACTTTTTTACAAAATCTATTCTTCACAGAATCTATTCTCCCCAAAATCTATTCTCCAGAATTACTTTTTCAAACCACAGTTTGGTTTCATCTAAACACACCTTAGACCGGCGATCTAGTCGAAAACATTATGATTTATTAGTCCACAAGTAATATTAAAATGATTTTTACAATTGAAGGCCAATATTACTTTAGAGCGGCGATCCCCTTAGAAGCAAAAATACATTTTAACTCAATCTTATTTAATTTTTTATTTTAATAATAAAATTTAATATAAAAATTAGTTGACTAATTTGAATATATTAAAAAATTAATTAGATTAATTATTTGTAATAAATATGTGTTGTCTTTTCTAAAATATTCTTACTAATTAAATATATTAACTAGAATTACTGTTATTATAAGAATTATTTTTTTAAAAAAGGACAAGTATAAGAAACACAATGAATTAGATTGTATATCTAGAACTAAAATAAAAATCAAACGAATGCTTATATTAAACATCAGAAATAATATTTATATAAGAACAAAATATCCCTTAGATTTGGAAAATAAAAATTATCAATGATCTGGTAATCCGATAACATAAAAATTCTTCTCTAAAACCAAAAAAGTTGAAACTTGCAGTCCACGCGTCTTGACCTTTCAGCCCTTTTTAAAAAAGTCCACCCAACTTCCAACAAATATTTGTGTGCTTCCTGCCCCGTTCATACTTGGCTACCCTTCTCCCTCTATTTTTGCGGTTGGCAATCCTCCTCCTTCTCCTCCGCCATGGCCGCCTCTCCGTCCCGTTGTTTCCTGCTGCAGATCGCCGCCGCCTTATGGCTTTTCTCCCTTTTTATTTGTGCTACCGCCAGGCCGTGCAGAACTTTCTTCATCTCCTCCTACTCCTTCTCCCTCCGCCGCCCTTCCGACGATTCAAACCCTACTCAAACCCTTACTACCTTCACCCACATCAGATCCTTCATCCCGGTCTACGTCGTTTCCAATACCAACGATAAACCCTCATTTAGCGCTGAGATTTTCTTCGATCGCGGCCTTCCTGCCCGCCCCGTTGAAAAGGAGCTGGAAATTGAGCCACGTGCTTCGAATTTGCCTGTCCCCTTTGGGTTTTCTTCCTATGATTTCAGCTCCCTCCGTGATCGGACCAAGGACATTCTAAGTGTTGTTGTGGCTTTGCTCTTCGGCGTCGGATGTGGCGCCCTTACCGCTGCTACCATGTATTTGGTGTGGTCTCTGTTTGCTAACCGCTATGAGTTTGGTTCTTATGATGATTATGTCGATGAGGATGATAATGATGATGGCGTCGAAAGCCCCAAGAAAATGGGGTACGTAAAGATTCCGGCAGCTGAGTCCGTGCCTGCACCAGCCAAAGAAGCAGTATGAGAGTAGCTACTCATGTAACCGACGTTTCGAGCGTGGGTCAAATGAATTGTCCTTGCGACCCTATTGTGGATTGTTAATAAGCATACTATAATCTAATAGAAAACGGGCAAACTTATGGTCTGTTCTAGTGTCTGCTAGTGACATGATTACTGTTCTGCTTATGATTCACGTACTAAGATTCACGTACTAAGCACTGAAATCTCGTCTGTTGTATTTTTACTATCAGTTCTCGTTGGGATTCTTCCTTTCGAATGCTATTAGTCTATAATATTATATATCGACTACTTATGAATTATGATTATCTCAAGTTTGGATTTATCATATGTGGGTTCCTGAATTCTATATCATCAATTCATTACATTGTACTATCTTCTTTCTCTTAGCATTGTGCCGCAACATTGGTTATCATTCCGCCATCATCGTATATATGCAGCTTCCGATTATGTCATCTAATCAATGATGTGCTTAGAACAAAAGTTTACCTTTTAACTTGTTCTATAGATTTTGAACTTTTATCTTCTATATAAGCAAACTGATTTGTTTCAGGACCCACTAGTTTTATAGCCATCACTTTTCTCGATAAAACTGGTAGCTAGATTAGCTAATCCATGATTCCTGGAGGATTATCCGCTTTTGTTTCTTCCACATTATTTAGCTTTGTACCTTTATATTAAATTGATGTAAACCATGTGGAATAGCGATTATTATTAAATTACATCACTATAGAAGTTAAAGTTGTTATTGAATTTTGTGGCTTCCATAGTGAAGTTCTATAGTAATGAAGAGCTTCTAAATCAAATTTCTCCTAGTTGCAACATGATAGAATTATGCGATATGCATTGTAAGAAGTAAAAGCGGTTGGGTGTTATAATTGCCTTGTTTGCTTTTTCTGCTACGAGTAGTTTCTTTCAACAATTGATCCTTTGCAAATCATCATCTAAGGCAGTAGAATTGCTGGTAGTGTAACAGAATCAGTTTCTGGTTACCAAGATGATTTGTCGCCTGAGAACTGTGTTGTTCTCTGTTTAAGGCCTAGCTCCCTACGGGCTCAATTTTTGTGGTATTGAAGATGCGTTTGGAAGTTAGATTATCTGCTACAATCAATTAATCATCAATTATTCATTAGACTATAATACGTATTCTATGTATGATAAACTTAGATGTGAGTTGTAGAATCCTGCAGACATGCCTATGTGATTGACCTCATCCCTTAGTGCTCGTATATTTTTAGGTTGAAGGTGAGTGTTGGGAGGGATGACCAGGCTTTAAGGCAGCTTGAAATTACTCAATATTTAACGGTGGCGTTGTAAAATAGGAACATTTGCTCTTTCATCTTTCATGAATTCATGGGACTTGGCATTAGGCACTTGAGCTTGGCTTTTACTTGATTTTGGATGGACCTTCTTTGATTTGTTCTTTCATCTTTTCTTCATCATATATCTTACCATGCGTAGCATTGTCACTGGTTCACCTTACTGATTTAGTTCTACAAACATTTTCCTGTTTTCCTTCTCGTCTTGGCATAAGCTTGATGATGATGAAAGAACTCAGATAAGGTGGCATTTGTCTTGTGGGTTAGGTCCTTTTCATTCTTCCCTTTCCTACTCCATCACTCTCCCTTTTTGAAGGCATAGCCAGGCTAGCCTGAGCGATTCTGAACGAAGTTAGCTCTAAAAACAGTTTTTTAATTTTTAATTTTTTGTTTTTTTTTTTTTGGGGGGGGGTTGTAGTTGTTTGAATGTCACTTGGTGAGAATCACTGGCAAATGAGACAATGTTCCCCCTTTTTTTATCTGTTCGTTTGTTTATCTGTTTCTTTGTTGGTGAGCTAAACTTTTCACGTGTTTTAATTTGATTTGAAAAGTCTGTGTTCTGCTTTGTTTGTAGTAGCTCCTCGAAGCTTAAATTCCTTGGTAAATAGAATTTTTTGTGAGCAGATAAAGATAATGTGAATTGTGTGGACCCCTGATTGAATCCGGTTCATTTCCTCAACTTTCTATATGGACTTCACATGTTTGTTTTTTGCCCTTTCAAGTCATCAGAAGTAGGCATAATTTCATTTCATTGAGCTTAGTGGAAATAGGGAGGCATTGATTAACAGACAGTGTCTTAAAGTGTTTGAAACCGCAATAGATTCAAAACTACTACTTGTACCCGACGTCATTTTGCTTTAGTGCTTCTCCTACTCATCTTCCCACGGCCTCACACTACTAAATTCTGCTGCGGTGCTGGCTGTGAATTTTGGCTGCTATCCTTGTGTGAAAGAAAATCCTACCGAGAGGCTCCGTGAAGTGAAATGTAGTGTATTTTCCTCCTTTTTTTTTCGTTATACACACACACACACACACACACACACACACACACACACACACACACTTACTACCCTCATTATTACAATGCGCTTTGCTAAAGCACGCTCATCAGAATCCAATTTGAGATTAATGGCATTCTGTAGCTTCTCCAACTTCATAAACCAAGCTTGAACTCTGCCTTTTTAATATCAACTGTGTTGTTCAAGAGATCAGGTTTGAATTCTTTGCTGTTTTGTATTCCGCCTCGCTTTTGTCTCGAGGTTTCATATGCTTGGCTCTTGCATTCTTACTTAAGATAGCGTTTCAATATCCGTCAAAAAGTGCACGTTCCCAGTGGGAACTTGAAAACATGGAGATACCATTTAGAACGTTTGCCCAACTGAAAAGATTACTTCAAGGAGGATTAAATCGGAAAAGGTTTGCCACGAGTATCTGATCCATTCAGGTTCTTGAATTAATCAAACCACAAATTTTGTTTTGGGCATGACTAAGAAACATTGCTAAGCAAATAAACCGCAAAGGGTTTATTCAAAGGAACTAAAAAATTACATCATCAATGTAATCGTCACACGATAAATTCATTTGTGATGAGAATGCTTCATCTGGTGGTGTGCTTTGCTTCCCCGCAAATGGATTTGGAAGCTTTCGTTTCATGAAAGGATCCCTCGTCCCAAAATTCGTCATTCAATGCTCAATACTTCAGGGCATAACGTCCAGTGATCTCAGAGCCTCCCGTATATGGTTGGAAAATGGAAGGCAATATAAAATCCAAAGCTACGGCATTTTCAAGGCTCAAATGCTTAATAATTCATTCATTTCTGTTGGTTCCCAAGCAATTCAGATATCTAACTTGAGAGATTCCTTTGGTCATATCTCATACGTCAACATTCGTTCGGTGCTATCGTTTTAGATCCGCGTTGAGCCAAACAAATGTTGGGAAAGCATTAATTCCTCCCTTGCTCCCCGTGGATTCTTTCTTATGATTCCTTCCTTGTTGGGAAGCCTAATAAAGAAAAATTAATGTCAAACAAGGGGCAAGAACCTCTTCTTCAGTTTATTTATCATCACCATTATCTTCTAAACACACAGACTTCAAATGATTCTCCATCTCAAGCAAAGCCAACATGATATCTTTCGTGAGGTGATGAGAATAATTTCCAGATACAAATTCACAAACTGCTCCATTTATTTCAATCGAGCTGCTTCCAGGGACCTTTCTCACCTCCTTTTCCTGCATTCCTGTCCGTACTTTTGCTACGTCATCCCATTGTTTTGCAGAAGCAAACAAGTTTGAAAGAAGAGTATGGACTCCACCATGGTCCAAATTCTGCTCATTCAGGAACTCGAATATCCCTTTAGCTAATTCGACTTCTCCATGCATTCTACAAGCATTCAGTAATGCGCCTAAAACGTATGAATCTGGCTCCATCGGCATCTTCCTCACCACACTTTTGGCCTCTACCAGCATTCCTGCTCTCCCCAAGAGGTCCACCAAACATCCATAGTGCTGAATCCATGGCTCAATCCCATAATCCTCTCTCATGCTTTTGAATATTCTCAAACCTTGATCTACCAAACCCATTCTACTGCATGCACTCAAAACACTTATGAATGTAACTTCATTTGGTGCAACTCCTTCACGTTGCATTCTCTCAAACAGTTCAACTGCACTTGCACTCTCATCATGGTTGGCTAAGCCTGAAATCAGAGAAGTGAAAGCAAAAACATCTCTAATGGGCATTTTATTGAAAACATTATGAGCAGTTTCAATGCTGCCACATTTGGCGTACATGTCAATAAGAGCAGTACCCAATGTCGTATCCAACTCCATTTTGTTCCTATCCACATATGCATGTATCCATCTCCCCTGATCTAATGCACCAAGTGAAGCACAAGCTGTTAATGCACTCACAATCCCTGCAGGTGTAGGTCTACATCCAGAAGAAAGCATCTCACTGAAAAGATCCAAAGCCTCTTTGAAAAAACCCAATTGAGCATACCCATTGATCATTGCACTCCAAGAAACTGAATTCTTCTGAGGCATTTCATCAAACAGTTCTCGCGCAACCATCACCTCTCCCAACTTTGCATACCCATTAATCAAAGCCGTCCATGTGATAACATCCCTGGTCAAGCTCGAATCAAACAGTTTCCTAGCTGGGTCCATTATATTACAAGATGCATACAAATGTATCAACCCGTTTTGCACAAAATCATAGGATTCCCAACCCAGTTTGATGACATGGTCATGGAGCATAAACCCCATGGATAAAGCAGAAAGCTTAGTACAAGCTCTTAAAAGGAAAGAGAAAGTGTAATTATTAGGCAAAAAGCCATTCTGGAGCATCCTAGTGTACAGGGACAGAGAAGTGGTGGGATCACCCTTTTCTTCAAAAGCTCTGATCATGGTGTTCCAAATCACAGTATTCCGACACGGCAGACAACGGAAGAGTCGGTAAGAATGATACAAATCGCCGAAGTCTGAAATTGCACAAGTGGAAATCACTTTACTTGCTATGAAGGGATCAGATATATTGCCTGAAACGGTGAGAAGAGATTGGATTTGCTTGATGTGTGACAATGTGAGGCATTGATCCAAGAGTGATAATAATGCTCTCTGACTTGATCCCATAATAGACAGAACTGGAAATTGTGGTGTTTTCTGTGCAAATTATGGTGTTTGAATCTCATTTCCTTTGGAATCTGAAAAATAGATGGCGACTAAGA
Organism: Neltuma alba; assembly: GCF_004799145.2. Lineage (NCBI taxonomy): Eukaryota > Viridiplantae > Streptophyta > Magnoliopsida > Fabales > Fabaceae > Neltuma > Neltuma alba. The sequence goes on along the minus strand of NW_021634921.1, from coordinate 28,791 downwards.
GAAGAACGAAGTGACATATTATTGATTGACGAATGAGAAAAGTAAGATTAATTCACCGAACAACGCTTCGCATGCAGTTCATGGCGTTCCATGCAGGAATGGAGAACGAGTTCTGCCTTCCGAGATTAATCCTTAGGATCACCGATCACGTTTAGTATTCATTTTCATCAAATGTTATACCTTACATGTAATATACTTGTATTTTTAAAAAAAGATAGTTTCTATTTATTAAAAATAATTAATTTAATAAATTTTTTTAATTTATCTAAATTAGACAAACTAATTCTTCTATTAAAAATTGGAGGTAATATTTCGTTTTATATATCATGATCAGATAACAAGGAATTTAAGGAAATCGACTTGCGAAAGAAAATACTTTCCGTATTCCTATAAATTAATTGAGATTCAGTAATTTTTATTTAACTTGAAAATGTAAAATAATAATTCCGATAAATATATTTTTCTGCTGGAGCATATTTCTTTTTTTTTTTTGCTAGAGTTTTTTTTAATAAACAGTTTTTATAAAATTTAAATATATTTTATTCTTCGACTTAATTCCTTTAAATTTATGAGATGGCTGCCTTTTGTTTCTCATGACGTTTGGTGTTCTTGTTTCATAGAGTTTCCCATTTTTTGTAGTAAGCTTGACGGAACATACTTAGGATTATATGACCTCCCTGGTCTTGGGTACATGAAAAATTTGTCAAAGCTGTTTTAGTCTAAAATATAAGAAACAAATAGGTTATGTCTGTGGCATCCAATAAATTTTTCCACCTCTATCCATCATTAATTAAAAATTTTAATTATCTATCATTAAACTGAGGTGATATGTTTAAACATTTAATGGAGGGCGTTTTTCATCAAAAATAATTTTTGACAAATTTAGTAGGGCAAACTAACTAATTTTAACTGTTTTTTAAATATTTGTGGGTTAATAGTTTGCTTCTTATATTTGAGATTGGAAAAAAAAATTATAATATTATTATATAATCATGGATCCAATCACAGCCGCAGTAATTGATGAAATTAAGCATGTGGTAGTTTCAAATAGCAACTTCAATTTCAATGGACCAGAGAGTAGAGACTATATAAAGTTGGAAGTGGGTAGTTGGATTCTTTCTAATGGAGGCAGTGTATGTGGAAGAGCCATTAGGGATCCTTTAGGGTCTCCATTTGTACTGGTCTAGAGAGTATATGAATGTTTTACTTTTATCCAATTGTTTAGAAGCCATTAGTTTAATTATTAGGGTTTATATCAATGATCATCCCTTTCAAAACATTAATCATGACACTAAATCATTTATTTATGGAGATTGAAAGGTTTTGATTACACATAGTTAGGGATAACTTTTTATTTGTTGATTACCATCTCCGATCCTAATTATAAGATTTCGTTTGTAGTTTACAGATGAGGTCTTATAATTTTGATCGAGGTAGTACTTAGCAAAAGTCTAATGCAGCATAGAGGCTAACTATTGTACCCTTGATTATCTCTACCTATTAGGCAAGAAGCTGTCATTGATAAAGGATGTTAACTCAAGACTCTTGTTGTTTGGTTCTTGTTGATTTATTAATGTCATTGAGTATTTATTCTTTAAAGAAAAAAAAGAGAGAGAGTAGATACACTCATATCATTGAAGGGTAATTGTATATTTTCAATCAACTACCCTTGCATTATAAAAGGTTGATTGAACTTCACAGAGTATTTTGCTTCTTCATTTGTCCCCTTTGTATGGCTCTAATATGGATGCCACATCCTCCATGCCAAAGTCATTGATCTGTGATCCTCAATGAGAAGATGGAACATTACCAGAATGATTCGTTATCTTTCCACTGATATGATTAACCAAATTTCTTGGGTTAAGTCATCCGACCCTAATGGGGAAGATGACATTCTTTGTTGGAAGCCTTCTAGTGATAAAGACTTCCATATCAAATCTGGCTACAAGGCCATTGAAGAGCAGAAGACTAATGCTAATTCTGAAATCTTCTTATAAGTACAAAATTTAGAAATGGCCAACCTATGGGGGAAAAAAATCAAATCCTTTCTTTAGAAAGCTGCCTAGGACCAACTTCAAGCTAATTCATTAATGTTGAAGGAGCTGGCATTTGCCAGAGAAGTTGTCCTTTTGGTTGCGATTCCCTTGACACTTCTCTCCATATTCTTGGGGATTGCCCCAAAGCTCAGCATGCATGTTTGGCTTGAATATGTTAAATGTTCCAAACTTTTAGCTTTTCTTTGCTGCCCCTTTGCAGGACTGGATCTTATGGGATGCAAAAAATGAAGTGGCTAGCTCAAGATCAAGTAAAGTGATTTGGCAAAGGTTGTTTGCACAAGTTTGTAGGAACATGTAGGAAAACTGGGTGTAAAAGCCTGCATTCCGACGAAAACTTCCCTCAACAAGATATTACTTTCATCAGCGCTCAAAACATAGTCATTGACCTCAATTTGGAAGTACACATGAATTTGTTGACTACCATGCAAAGGAATAGGCACTTCAAGCGAATCCCCTTCAATCAAGATGGCTTAAGACTAGACGTGCACGTGTTTTTTTTTTTTTTATCAAACACAAGTATCGTCCTATTAGAAACAATCTTGTTTGAAGTACTATTAGGTATTAAATATGGATACTCTCCCAGCAGATTCAAAAAGGGATGGTACTTATGGTGGCGTTATTGGGAATTTACAAGGAAAGTGGATAAAGCGATTCACCAAATATCTAGGATATCTTCTAAATACTGGAGCTGAATTCTCAAGCATGTTTGAAAAGCATAGGCTTTTGTTAGGATGAAAAATGTCCCCAGGTCAATGTTCAGTATGACTCAATTGAAACAATCAATCTTATCCAAAATGAGTACTTCCAAAATCATCCGCTCATCAGCTCTATAAAGAGTTATAAATCATCCTATCATGTACGATTGAAGTGTGTCCATTAACCACTTTTTCCAAAAGGCAAATAGCTGCCTAAATTGACTTGCTTCTCAAGTGAACCTTTATAGCTTCGATGTTAAAACTCTTAATAACCCATCTCCAGGGTGATGCAGCTACCTTTTGCATTCTCAAATGTCATAATTTGTTTCTCTTTGCATGATTTGGACAGGGCACAGTCAATCTCCCACCAAAAAAAGAAAAAAAAAAATCAAGCAAGAATACTTGAGGAAACCTGGCCCATACTAGTTTTTCTATACTTAACCTTACCTAGGCAAAATGCAATAATTTGAAAACTCAACCTGTATACTTCTTTTAGATCCTGCATGTCCATAGGAAATAGCTTCTTATCATTAAAGTTTTTTTTAATGTTAATCTTATGTTATCCCGCATCTCTGAACTTATCGCTCTGATAGAATGTCTCATTCGAGCACTATCAAGAACGGTTTCAAACTGATGCATTTCACTGCAGTCAACACAAGTTGAAAATAGGCACATGTATATTATCTCAACTTCTTCTAATCCATCCTCATAGAATCATTGAAGGAAGTGTTGGTGAGACCATACATAATTCTCATAGGCAAGGTAATATGTAATGGTAAAATCAGAGTAATATACAAGTAGAATTATCTCTCGGCCATGGGGAGTACGTTTTTGAACTATTTTAATACTCATACAAGCCAATTGAAGATTGTCCAGAAACAAGATCGAGATTCTGCTCTTGTCCTCAACCTCTATCCAGAGTTAGGACCTGAAGATTCCAGTCCCACCACTGCTCTCCCATTTTCTGGATATCTTCAGGTGAAAGGTTTTTTGATGCACCAAACACTATTGACAGATGATCTGCAAGAATTTTTGCAGGAAGTCCACAAAAAGTAGACAGAATGAACCAAGTATACACCATATGCCGAACAATTTTAAGCAGCAAACTAAAAATGCAAATGAAACATGTACTTGCTGCTGAACAGGGAAATGTCAAGAGAGCGCCCAATTGACCCTGATTTGTAAACCTGTGAAAAGAAAGAGTTCTGATGAATCTTGCAGATTATTTGTCAATAATGTTCGGTGCATCAAAATAATTTCACTTGACAAATGTCTGGGTTTGATTTTATGAGTCAACCTGCCCAGAACTTTGCAATAATTCTGATGAATCTTGCATGCAAGCATATGAATAACCCTGAAATTCAGAATCCCCTATTTGCATGGTTGAAGTATCAGTATCAACTGCTGAAGGTGTGTAAGCCGGGACGGTAGTTGGGAGCACAAGGCCAGATGAATCGATATTACAAAAGAGAGTAGGATTTTGGTTTTCTGAAGTGCATTGTAAAGTGCTGATGCAGAATCTTTTCCACTATATCGTGCTTGTGACATCAAACTTCCAAAGGCACTGACCTGCACAGGTGGATGCTTCGATGTCCAAGATTGTTGGGGAACTTGTTCAGTCACCATGGACTGACTTGTTCTGGATAGGTTTAAAATATCACTACCACTCCCTTCTGGACACAGTGAACCAAGTACATTTTGCATGGGGGAAACTGATGAAGAGAACTTCATGCTTGAATCTAAGAAGTCTGGTTTTGAATATGATGGTGAAGGCACATTAGAATGCCGTAGCCTCTGATGGAACTGATCACTTTGAATCAAGAGCGGATCTTTATGAGCATTCCTCTGCTGGTGTGCTTGGTCTTCCTGATTGTTAATGCTATGTGATTTCTGAAGAAGGTTCTCTGTCAATGCATGCGCTTGTGGCTGCAGAATATTGGATGGGACTGATTGCTGAATTGCTTGCTGCTGCTGAAGTTGCGAAGAAGGCTGCTGACAATGTAGATTTGTTGCCTTGGTAGATATCGATCCCCTGGGTTCTGCAAACCAGCTGCTAACGATGCTTGGAGATGCTGATTATAATTACCACGTCCTATGCTTAACATAAAAATTAGTTTGACTTTCAATTTGGTTCTAATATAAGACTCCAATCCAATTTGTCTATCATTTTTATCTATTTTTTCTAAAATATTTTTTGTAATAGTTACACATGGTAAATATTTCATCAAATGACACTTAATTAGTAAGGGTATTTTGAGAAAGATAACGCATATTTATTACAAACAACTAACTTAATAAATTTTCTTAATCTAATCAAATTAGTTAACTAGCTTTTATGTTAAGGATCGGAACTAGTATTTCCTAATAAAGCTGATCCAACCCCTGCTGCATCCATGGCAACACGCTACCACTTTGACAGTTTAAAGAGTTGAAATTATATCCTCCAGCTCCCCATTTAAGCCACATCAGCCCATTCGTTGCATCATCTCCGACATCTGCGAAAAAGCAGGTAAAAGTACGAGGCAAAAGTTGATGAAGGAAATTAGTTTTACCCGTGCAATTTATTCAAAAAAAAATTGTCCACAATTGGAACGAATTAAATTTATACAAAAATTGTTCAACCCAAAAACGACTGTCATCTTGTAAGTGATGCAACATTTATTTACCTTTTATTAAAATTAAAATTGTTTATTTTTAGAATGATTTTAACTCTGTAATTATTTTCTCTCCTCTATAAGAGTTATATAACTAATTAAAATAAATTAAGAAAAATAAATAAATTATTTAATTCTAAAAAATGTCTCAAGTTTTTCTAAAAATACATTGTTTAACATTAAATTATATATAAGTTTGTCAATTAGATAAATTAATTTGAAAAAAAATAATAAATATAAGAAATGAAATGGATTAAAACAATACATTTATAATTAAAACTGATTTCCTAACTAGCTTTGATAATTAGTACAAAAGGCGTGTAAGCTTCTTGATGTAAGTATTTGTTGTTATATTCCTACAAAAAATGTTGTAATAATGTTATAGAAAATGAAGAATAATCTCTAATCCATTAGTTTGACTTGATTGTCACATATGCTTTGGGTTCTCATTGTGAAACAGAAAGGAAAGTCAACGGTGGTCGACATCAAAGAATGTTAATCCAACGGTTTAAATGAAGACCGAAACGCTTTGCGGGTTGGAATCCCAGAAGATAGAATGATAATCACAGTATAGTTCTCATGCGTTGTTGAAGTTTCTTCGTTAAATTATCTCTCACTTATCGCATCTCATTATCCTCATCCACCTAAAGAACCAGCTTCAGTTTCAAAAGGTAAAATTGCAGTTGCTACGTTTTTCAAAGATTAAAGTACTTAAATTGGTGTAACAGTGAACCTTTCTTCTTGTCAGTCTTTGTTCTTATCATCAATTCTGGGCTATGAATCTTGGGCATCTGGTAAGTTTTTGCATATAAATACATTAAATTTTTTTTTCCCTAACTATGAACATGTTCTGTTTATGCTCATGCATAATTCAATTATTTTCCTCTCGTTACTGAGGATAAGGAAGTTTGTCGAATGTAAGTTATACACTCTGAACTGAGGGCTTTGTATTGGAGTACCAGAATGAACACCGAGCAGCTCTATTAGACTTAGTGAATTCATTACGGAACCTAGTTTATGTAGTTTATGCCAATACTAAGTGCCAATGGCTATCTTCTAATATGAGGCTTGCGAATAAGGATATCCAGTGCAAAATGCTCATTGGGTCATTTAGCATAAATTGAGAAATGGTCGTGTCCAATTGCGTACACATATGCTTGAAAAATCTTTACTTTATTGTTTAAAAGAAATGGCAGATTTCGGTCTGGAATATCGGACACGCGCAAAATTGCCTGCCCATGTTTTCCTGATCGATGGATTTAACGCTATAGAAGTGATCTTTTGTTCTGGTGAAAGCTTTGATGATGCTAATAGGGACATTTGAAGTAACAGGGAATAAGTTCTGCTCACTATAATTTATATTCTGAAGATGGTTTCCCTTGAACTTGCTATTCATTTGGGATTTTGTAAATCTTAATTTAGACATAAATTATCACCATCAGTTATGGAGGTGTCCCTGGACGTTTTGGGGTCTCTGACCTTTGTTTAGCTGTGCATAATTGGGCATGATTTTGCGGCTGTTTAAATGTTTGATTAGAGATGTTTAACTTGATAATTGTATACATTTAATATCTAGATATGCTCCATGTATCTTATAGGTAGGATCCTCGCCTTTATTATTTGGGCAGGCTGTATTATTGCGGGGCAGAGCTCTACATGTCATATATTAGACGACTGTGTTGATGTAGAATTTTCGAGAGGTCTAATTTATATTGGAAACTCTGCCAAAGTTTTTTTAGGAAGTTAGACTTCTCAATCTATAAAAATTTGTATTTGCAATTGCTCTTTTATGATATCATTGAATTCATAGAGGGGTATATGAACGATCGTATGTGACCTAAGGCTCAATGGATTTGGGGTATCTCCTGTGTCAGGCTAGTCAAACCTGGATTTTTGGGCGTGACAAGTACTCTGATGATTTTGGCATGAGTTTATTTTTTGTTTTTGACTTGAGTTTTGAATGGTAACCTGTCCAGACTTCGGCTTCTGTTATAGTGGCTTTTAACATGAACTTGGTTTGTTTGGACCTGATTTTTGAGTTGTAATCTGTCTGTACCTTCTTTCTGTCACAGTTGTTTTACCTTTAGTTTGTTTTGGTTTTTGACTCAGATTGAGTAGTAATCTGTCCGAATCTTCTATAGTTGTCATGTTGATATGTTGCATGAGTTTAAAATGATTTCTAACTTGTAGTTAAAAATCTGTTCAATTCTCTGTTGTTATTCTAATGGCCTTTAATGTGATTTAATCTTCATTTCTAGAAAGATACAGTTATGTAGAATTTCTTTTAAATCTTGTTTTCTGTCCCATATACTTGCAACATGATTTAGCTTTTTTTTTTTTTTTTTTGGGGCAAATATTGGATACAAATTCTGGGTTAAACTTGCTGCTGTCTAGCTGCTGTGTTAGTGTGAACACACAATTCCTACTTATGTGCGCATCTAGTAATTGTTGTAATTTTGCCATTTGATCTTGATCATCATCTGCCCCCTTGTGGCAAAATATCACAAGGTATTGTCTCATGCTAATAAAAACATTGTCTTTTGTAGGAGAAGGTTGTTTGAAGTGGAAGGCATATATTTTCAACAGAGGTTACTTAAAAATGGAGTTGAGATCATTCGTTTTTCAATCTAACTTAACACCGTTGTTTCCATCATTTACATGCTGTGCTAAGCCTTCTTTCCAGTCCAAAAAGATGGGCCAAAAAGTTTATAAACTAGAGATTAGTAGAAGAATGGGACTTCTAGCAGCTGTGACTTCAGTAGTATTAGCAGGGGAGGGTTATTTTAGCACAAAAATTGCAAATGGATTTGATTTTGGATTTGTGGCCCCTGATCAAACTATTGAAGAAGCAGAAAGTGGGGTCAGAAATCATGCGCAAGCCTTATTACGAGTGAAAGATCTATTGGAGACAGAGTCATGGAAAGAAGCACAAAAAGCATTGCGAAGGAGTTCTGCACTCCTGAAGAAGGATATATATACTATAATCAATAGCAAGCCTGGAAGTGAGAGGCCCCCGCTAAGGAAGCTGTATTCTGGTCTCTTTAATAATGTCAGTAGAGTAAGTACGGTAACAATATCCTGCTTTATACTTCATGGGAGTGGAAGATGCATGTTCTCCATTTTAAATATCTTATTTGCAGCTATTATACCTTTTTCCATTCATTTCCTAGTCCTACAATATTTCTATAATCATATTTGAACGAGTTTAATTCAATTTATACTGCTGCCTCAATTATCAAAAAATCTCGTGGGCTTTGGCAGATTTATTGTGTCCAGCTTCTTATATATGGATGAAATAAATTTTTATCTAACAAGAGAAAATGCAAAGTAAAAGGATAAGAAATCCTTCCATGGAAAAGCAAAAAGGCTAGGTGGCAGAATTATAGCAAATTTTGTCTATCAAGCTCTTAAATTCTTGCAGTCAAATCAAACAGAAGTGACTTTTCAATTAACCATTATTGGTTGATCAAGGAGAAGGCATGTTCATTGAGGTGTAGATGCTTGCTTCCTTTGGGAAACTGAGAAACTACCATCAAGTTGGATTACTAACTTTGCCTGAAGATCTGTACAGACTAATGACTGCTTTTACATAATCAAGCATTTATAGGGTGATTTATTTGAATGTCATGACTCGTGTAACCGAAAATTAGCCTCCTTCTTATTTTGTGTGGCCATATTTGAGGGTACCTTTGTCTCGGTTGTTTTTATGGTAATCCTTTATGTTAAGCTCTGTGTAGGAAATTCTTCCATTTATATCTCAGATAAAGATATGACATTTCTTGTTCAGCTTCTATGTTTTATTCTCGGGTGATTTTGTCTAGTTGGCTGTCTGAAGTGATTGTAGGTAGCCATTGACTGACTTTAATATACATGTCATGAACAATGCAGCTAGATTATGCAGCAAGAGACAAAGACACCCAACAAGTCTGGCAGAGTTACGACAGCATAGTTTTGGCTGTCAGTGACATTCTATCAAGATTATATCCATCGTAGGCTGTCATGAAATCTAATACCTGAGTAAGAATGCTTTTCTCGTGGGAAGTTATTTGTGAATTGAGTGTTCAATGAACTGTGATAACGAAATGAAGAGTAAGTGGCAGAAAAGAGTCAGACACATGTCTAAGTTCGAATTCTAGATAGTATAGATATTATTCTAAGACCCACAGACATGAGTAACATATTGAATACAACATAAGACAATATGCCGAATATAAACTTTCACAATTTTAAACTACATGTATGATAAGGCTCATTCTGTAAGATTAATATTCATGTATCAACTCAGCGTGGAAGATTTATCTTATTTTTATAGATAAGATTATCAATTGGGGGCGTTTGGTATAATCTATTGAAAAACATTCTTTTCAACTGCACTAAAAATGAGAGATACAAAATCTAGTATATTCCTGTTATCATTACATAGCAACAACCGTCTCATATCTGCATTAAAAAAAAAAAAAAAAAGAGGCAATAACCATCTCTTTTCATTATCATTATTATTTTTTAATTAGGGGCACCAAAGACATTTCCAAACTATAAAATCACTTTTTCTTTTTCTTTCTTTCTTCATTCTATATCATTTTTGCATATCAAACAGCCTCTAGTGCTTTGTCACACAATTCAGAGACTTTCAATATATTCACTAATTTAGTTTATACCATAGGCCAAAATGAGTGGCCACACTTTCACACGAACTTTTCCTACTTGTAGAATTGATGTTTCATTGTACTCAAAGATTGAGTAACGGAATGGAGATGTTCCTGAATATGCGATCATCTTCCTGATATACTCGAAATGGAAACTGTAGCATTTGAAGAAGATGTACCATTAGACGTAGAATTGCTTGTTCTAGCCCTGAAATTAGGATCAACATAGACAGGCATGGTGGGTTTCTTCTGCTCCATTAAGCCCTTGGTTTTGAGCATAACAACAATTTCAGACATTGTTGGCCTAGCTCCAGGAGATGCTTGGGTGCAAAGCAATCCAATCTCCATGATTTTCTTTACTTCTTCTGCATCATACTCATTTGGATCTAAGGTTTTGTCCACAAACTCTATGTGCATCCCTCTCTCATACAGTTTCCAAGCCTGCCAAGTGCCAAGTAGGATCAGAGTGATATAGCAAAGAAAATAAGAGTTTCTTGAGGTTTATTAGATGATTGCTATCGTGTACTTTACCAACACCCTAACATCTGGAATAATGTTCTGAAGACAAATATCATTGTTTCAACGATGAGCAGTTCAAAAAATGTTCATTTGTTATGTTACCTACTGAAAATCATTTATACTCCTAAAGCTGCAGATAGAGTTTCTTCGGTAAAAATAACTTTTTTTTATATTAGTTCAGGCAATTTTCTTACTCTTTGAAGGAGAAGCTCGCTTGCATCATCAATCTTCAATTCACCACTCTTTCTTCCACTTATGATTTCTAGAAGTACAACACCATAGCTGTAAGTATCAACCTTCTCTGATAATTGTCCATGCATTGCATATTCAGGTGCTGTGTATCCCCTAACAAAAACATGGCATAATGGATCAAAACTGCACTGTATATGAAAGTGGGATACAAGGGAAGCATATGTGAACACTGATGGAATAAAAATATGTTCATATGCAACTTCAAGTGTCGGATCATAATTTGTGTCATAAATGGGTACAATGTCTTTCTTGAAATGTTTGTGCTTTGTAGAAACAACAAAACACCAATGAAAAGGATCTATAGGTCTGATAACAGTGTTGCATTTTATCAATACATGATTTTTTATAAACTCTTGTTTCCGTGTGTGAATAATAAAAGTGAATAGAATATGATAACTAGCATATGCTTTTACTTACATTGTTCCTGCAAATTTTGTGTTGAGATGAGATTGGTCCTTAGGCAAAAGCCTTGCTAGTCCAAAATCAGCAATTTTAGGTTGGAAATCATCATCCAAGAGAATGTTGGTGGTTTTTATATCTCTATGAATAATACAAACGTGAAATTCCTCATGCAGATAGGCCAAACCTCTTGCTGTGCCCAAAATTATACCATAACGTTGCTTCCAATTGAGGGAACCTTTATTTTTACCTGTTTCCAACACTTCAGAGAGTTAAAAAAAAAAATGGTAATAGAAGAACTAAAGATGATTCTCAATCTATAAAGTAGATTCATTGAAGTTTTGATTTGTTTACCAAATAAGAATTGGCCAACATTGTTGTTTTTCATGTACTCATAAACAAGGAATCTCTCTTGGCCTTTAGTGCAACATCCCAGAAGTCGAACAAGATTCCGATGATGGACATTACTTATCAACTTCACTTCACTCTCAAAATCTTTCTCCATCTGTTTGGATTGGCCCAAAGCTAATTTCTTGACAGCAACTACTTTTCCATTTTTCAGAGTGCCCTATTCAACAAAGATTAGTTATAGACTATAGCACTTGCTTATAAAGAGTACAATAACATAGGCATGAAACATATAACAACTATAAAGTCTAATCTCACCAAGAGGGAGGTTGTGGTCGTAGAACTCCCTCTGTAGGCATGTAATATTACTATAATATAGTGAAACACAGAAGCTCTTTGCATCATGTGTGATAAATATGATTAATAAATCTAGGTGGACTTAATCTACACAAACAAGCTTCTGTTGAGAAACGATATTGAAAATGAATGTTTAGAGAGTTTACCTTGTACACATCACCAAAACCTCCTTCCCCTAGTTTATTTTCTTTATTGAAATTTTTTGTTGCAGACTTTAGATCTTTATACCTATAGTTAACAGGGCCTTTCAACTCAGTTGCTCCCAAAATGTCACCTGAAAAGCAGCAAGGGGTTCATCCTTTTCGTATTAAAACCATAGCATCTCCTCTGGTAAAGAAGGTAAAAATCAAAGCACCAACATATTTCATTCCAACTTGAATAATGAAGACTTTCTATCTTACCTCTAGGAATCCTTTTGGACAATGTTGATCGTCTGTATAAAGCAAATAATGCAAGGAGAATCAAAATGAAAGATGCACCGCCAACAACTCCACCAATAATGGCTTTCTTCTTGCTTGAACCTCCTGCAAGTCACAAGAAGAAAGTTGGCCCCATTTCCAAGTTTTTATTATAAACATATGGAAGTATAGCAAATAGCTCTAAACCTATCTGTGATGCTGACAAACACACACACACACTTTTTAACCCAAGAGAATACAAAGTATGCAATCTATTTGATTTAAAGTTCGTAAATTATAGGCTTACCTTGTTTTAGGAAGTGCTTGATGTTAGTGGTTTGATTATCAGCAAAGAAAGCTGTGGTGGAGTATCTCATAAAACAGCCAGCATCATAAGTCTCAGCATTTGAGTTGGGAAGACAGATCTGGAAATTTTTTAAGCCAGTATTCAAGCAATCCTGGCAACCACTTTGAGTGAGAGTCTCAAGACACTGAGCAATGGCATAAATGCTTGAGCCATTACTATTAGGCACTGGCGTTTTAATGGCTGCATAATAACCAGGTATTCTTGGTGTTGCTATTTGCAGATTTGTCAGCGCTTGTTCCACTGTTGAAGCAAGTTCAGTGGAGTTTCTTACTTTATTCCCACAGACGATGTTGTTGCCAGCGTCTGTGTTCTGGTCAAAGAAGCCACTGCTCTCGTACCTTCATAGTTAAAACACAAGAAAGGGAGTACCAAAAGTTATTCTTTGTAGCTTCATAAAATCCATGCATTGAAAAGATATGGAATTCACGCAAGTTGCTTGTAATTTTGAGAGCATATATGCTTTGAACTTTTCTGAGGTTATCTTAAAAAGAATGTTCTCCTATATGCTCTCTATGCATGTTAGTTTTACGTAATTCACACATTTTAACTTTCTCGTTTTCCCTATGTCCATGAGTGTGCCAATTGGCTAGCTAGAGAAGCACATAGGTTTGATGCTCCTTTTCTTTCTTTTACTACTCCCCCTATTATTTGTAAGGGGCTGATTGACCTCGACAAACAGAATCTTTTTTGTTCTCTGCTTCGTTATCACATTGCATTGCCAAAATCCAAAAAGGGTGTTCTATTGAACCAAGCAGGCCCTAATTAGATCATGATGATGGTACTTATTGGTCGCCATCCAAACAGGGCTCAGATGCTTGCACGTTAGAGTTATGGCACTTGCATAAATTAGATCAATCCCTTTGCATTGCATAATCCATTAAAAAAGGGGAAAGAACCGTGGGGGACGAAAGTAAAAGAAAAATAGGACAAAAAGGTAATATACTATTTTGCAACATATATTTTAAATCTACATAGCATAATGATTTTCTTGCAAGTATATATCACTTAGAATAGAGAATGGCAATACCAATATGCTATCTAACACCTGCATTTCATGCATGTTCGAAGCACGATTATGAGTCAAGGTAAATTTGTCATTTACAATTTGATTTCATATTATCTAGAAAATAAAAAATGTTATACCAGTATCTACCCAATTGTTTTGCATGATCAATGTAATTATTCATGGTTTAATAATAATTAAATACTACTCCGGTATTTAATATAAGACCTTATTTGATTTTTATTTTATCCTAAGTATAAGATTCCAATCTATTTTATCTCTTATATTTATACATTTTTTTCCCAAAGTAATCCTTCTAATAATAATAGTTCTAGCTAATACACTTGATTAGCAAGGATATTTTAGGAAAGACAACACCTATTTAGAACAAATAACTAACTCAACTTACTTCCTTAATTTTTTCAAATTAGTCAACTAGCTCTTCTAATTAGAACTGGAGGTAGTATCTTAAAAACGTAATCTTTTTGGTCTATAATATAATATGTTTTTAAGTAATTCACACCTATTAATAAAAATAGTTAAAAGTATTTAATTTATAATGAAATAAGTCTCAATATTATCCTTATTAACCACATTAGATTTCAATATCATATTAATTTTTTTATCTCTCATTATCCTTAATTAAATATGGGCATATATGGGAAAAAAATATTTAATGCTCATTGAAACTACCAAATCTTCTTATAAAATGGACCAAAAATTCCTTCTGGAAGGCTTCTAATAATATGAACCAAACTATATATTTCTATCACTTAAAAAGAAGACATTGAGATTTGATATACTATTTCCAGTTCTTAATATGAGATTTAGTTTACAATATAATTTGTATTATAAAATAGATCTTATATTTAAGAATAGGGTGTGATATCTTATTATTTGTTTTTAAATTTGATCTTCTCAGTCAATTGATACAATTTAAAGAATTATCAAATATCGAATCAATTATTGGTATATTATGGAGATACACACACATATAGAAAGAGTGGGCGTCGAAATAATAAAATATGCTTTGATTGTCAAAATTGGAACAGATGCACACTCTCAAAATATTTAATGCTTCCAATCTTTGATTGTCAAAAATGGCGACTCCAAGTGGCTCAAACTAATTTGGGAAGTTCTGGTGGTCCTACTTTGGAAGATCCGCTATTCATAATATAAATAAAATATTTATACGTCATCATTATGCATTTTTATTAAAGATAAAAAAACATATAACAAATATAAAAACTTACTTAAGTCCAGTAAACAAACATATATGCGCAATGATTGACTATAATGTACCCTTGTTTGAAAAATAAAATTAATTTATTTCCATTATTTTTCTACTACATGTGGTCGTTAATATAAGATCTCATTTGACTTTTATTTTGGTCCTAAATATAGAACCCCAATTTATTTTATCTCTCATACTTATTTATTTATTTTTAAAATAATTCTTTTAATGATAGTACCTCTAACCAATAAATTTGATTAGCAAAGATATTTTAGGAAAGATAACACTTATTTATTAC
Organism: Neltuma alba; assembly: GCF_004799145.2. Classification (NCBI taxonomy): domain Eukaryota; kingdom Viridiplantae; phylum Streptophyta; class Magnoliopsida; order Fabales; family Fabaceae; genus Neltuma; species Neltuma alba. The sequence goes on along the minus strand of NW_021634921.1, from coordinate 13,564 downwards.
ATATAACTAATTTAACTTAGTTCCTTAATATACTTAAATTAGTCAACTAATTTTTATATTTAGGATTGAAGATAGTATATTATAACTATAAAATGTTAAATCTATGGCCATGAGCATTGAAAAAAAGAAAAAAAAAGAAAGAAAAGTCAAAGTAATGAGCATACCTGAGGAAGCAGCCTTCGTAGATGATGCGGGCACCGGTGACGCCGGTGGAGCAATTGCGGATGTGATCGGCGGCGAAGTCAAAGCACTTGAGGCAGTCGGAGATGGAGAGGTAGTTTCTGCACTGAAAGAGGGCATAAGCCGGGTTGTTTCCTTTCACCGCCTGCGCCGTCGCGAAGTGTTTGCTTTGGTTGCTGATCTGCGTTTTCAGCTCTCGAAACGTCGCGTTTAGGTTCTGGTGGAACACGTTCACATCTGTGACGTTATATTGGCTGCACCCTATCTTCACAAAGTTGGTCTGTGGGTCTGAAACGACGCCGTCCAGACTCCACCATGACCAGATTATGAAGCTCAACCAGAACAAGAAGAAACGTTTCTGTTGCAGGTTTAGCAGCATCATGTCTTTCTTAATTAGTTGCAGAAGAGAGAGAATGAGAGTTAGAGAGAGGAGGGGAAGCAGAAGAAGAAGAAGAATGAATGAATGAATGATGAAGGGGGAGCGAATCTATTGGGTATAAATAGGGACGGTGTTTGAAGTTACTAAGATGGTACAAAATTAGAGGCGGACTAATTAGCGGACTAATTAGAAGCACTGACAAAATTCAATTCAAATACCAGCTCCTTCTGTACGTAATATTAAGAGTTTATTTGACTTTTATTTTAATTTTAAATATAAGACTTTAACTAACCGTATCTCTCGTATTTATACATTTTTTTCTCAATGTAGTATTTGTAATAATAGTAAGTTTAGTCAATATACTTGATTAGCAAGAATATTTTAAAAAAAATAACACATATTTATTACAAATAACAAATTTAACTAATTTTTTTAATATACTTAAATTAGTCAATTACTTCTTATAGAGTATTAAGAACCGGAGGTGATACAATTAAGATAGTTAAATTACTTCCTATCTTAAATAGAAGTTGGTTGAGGAGTTTATCTTGATCTTAAATATAAATCTCAATTCCCTTTACTTTTCAAATTGAAGAATTTTTTTCCAACAGCTTCTCATATTGATGACTTTTTATTTATAAGAATAATTATTAAAAAGAATATCTAACCTAATTACCTTTTCAAACATATGTAAATTAGTTATCAAATTTCCAAACTTTAAAGTAGTTGCTATTAGGATAGAACTTGGATGGTTGATGACTTGCAAGTGCAAGCGGGGTTTCTATTATTATTATATTATTGGCCGCCACTGGGGCTTCTTGGTAATGGTATGAGCATTTTGACGAATTTGATTTTGGAATATGAACACAAAATGATATTTGTGGAATTTATTGATTTAATATAGCAAGAGGCTTAGCTAGTGTCATCGCTTCAACATTATTTCAAAAACCGTGGCCTAAGCCCCCTGACTGAAACCTGCTTTGAAACGCCGGCTCCTTTGAATGTTTTTATTTTCTCACTCTTGAGTCTTCCTTTCTTTTCTTTTCTTTTGGAAAATTTTAAAAAAATAATTTTTAAATTTTGAAATCCCAAATCATGAATTATTACAAAAAATTGTATTGTCATTTGCTTTTTAAATATAGTCAATTGCTATTAAAATGTAGTAAACATGACTGACTTGAAATTTTGAATTCTAAGAGGTATTTTTTTTTGGATTTTCTCCCTTTTTTTCCCTTGAAATTTAATCTAAACAATACATATAATTTTTAGTCAATAACATAAATATCAAGAAAATAACACTCGTCATTAATAACTTGTATCACCATCCTACGCCAAAAAGTCTTTCACAGTTTTGATGTATTTTTTATTTATTATTTTTTTCTAAAAGAAAAGTTAGAAATAGAGACAGAGAATATTGAGTTTTGCGTAAATTTTCTGAATTTGTTGGGTGTAAATATCTCTATGATAAACGTAGTGTGAGACTAAGGGTGTGTTTGGATGAAACCAAACCGTGATTTAGAAAAGTGATTCTGAAGAATAGATTCTGGGAAAAATAGATTCTGTGAAGAATAGATTTTGTAAAAAAGTGATTCTGAGAAGTGAGAGTATTTGGATAGTTGTTATCAGAAGCACTTTTTATATATACAAATTACTAAAAAAAAGACATAAGTTAATATGATAATTGCAGAAAAAATAGATTTTATGATATATTTTAATTTGAAGGAATAAAATTGTTAATAATATGTTTTTTACCAACATAATTAATAATACATAAGATAATATAATTAATAAATAATTAATGTGTATATATATTTATAAAATATAAGATTAAATATATTTATAAAAAAATATATTTATAAAAAAAATAACAAGATACATATCATATAGGCCCTCACACTCTCCCTTCTTTCTCCAAAAGCAAAAAAATTTTGCTTTTTCCAAAACCATGGTTTTGGAGTCAAAACCATGGTTTTGACCCAAAACCATGGTTTTGGTTTTTGGAGGGGGTGTTTGGGTAGATTATTCCCCAAACCATGGTTTGGGATGTCACCCAAACACACCCTGCAATTAAGCGATTTGTAGTATATTGATTTTATATATTCCTCCCCCCTTCGAGTTTCATTTGCAGCTGCCCAAGGGGGAAAAATATTTCTGGCTAATTAAATTATGCATAATTATTTTTGAATCTTGAGTTATATGTAAATAATAATCTCCATAATCTTTAGAGCTAAACAAGGATGTGAAGATCCCATGTTTTGATGATCATAAAACGTTTTGTAGATATGAAAATAATCCTATGATTTTCTTATTTATAAGAGAAAGAGAATGTTTTATTTACAAGTCATATCATTAAAATTTTAATAAGTATACTATTTTATTTTTCGTTTATTATTGTGTAGATTTTTTTAAAAAAATGTACATATTAAATAGGAGTAAAGTTAAAAAGTTATTAAAATTTAAAGTAGAATTAATAAAATTTAACTTGATTTCTATAAAATATGGTGAAAATAACTTATAAATAAAACTAAATGGGTGTATGTTATTGTCTTTGTCAACAAGCGCTTCATTCTCACAAAAATATTGACAATAATCACTCATTTTCATCAACAATTGCGTTGCTTTGTTTTACCAACAACTATTATTACCCGTTTGGGTGATGGAATTAATAGGGATTGGGAATGCAATGGAATGTAAATATGTAATGATTTGTAATGTAATGTAATAATTACAATAAATTTGTTTAGTACAACATTAAGAATAATAGAACTAAATTTATTATTTATATTTAATTAAATATAAAGAAAATTGAAAGGACAAATATACCCATTTTTCCATTGGTTCATTTCATTTTGTGACATACTGAAAAAAAATTGTAAATAAAAAATATATATAATAATAATATTTTATTATTTAAAAAAAAAAAGAGAGATAACTTTCCACCGAATCGGTGGAAAGTTGGAGGCAAAGAAGAATTTGAGGGGGGTGTATTAAATGAAAGAGGAATGTTGAGGGGGAGTGTTAAATGGGTTGGAAAAAAATGGAAGATAATAAATGAAAGAAGAAATTGGATGGAAGAAAAAGAGGAAGAAAGTACGATAGAAGTGGAAATTTGGAAGAGGAGCTGTGGCAAAATAAAACATGGGGGTATTATATATATCATCATCTCCTGGTTATTTCCTTCAAGCAAGAGCAAGAGAGTGTGGGAGAAAAAGAGAGAGTGAGAGAAAAGAAAGAGAGCGAGAGGAAAAAAGAAAAATCAAGAGTGTGGAAGTACATGCTGTCTGAAGGATAGGAGAAGATTTGAGGATTATTTAGGTACACAAATATATTTCTTTTTATCAAATTTTCTTTATGAGTATTTCTTATATATTTATAGCTCTATATTATTAGTATCATTATAATGTTTAGAGAAAATTTTACTATTTGGATATAGAGCAAATACTGAGTTTTGATAATGTATGATCGTATAAATTTAAAGATACATTATTAAGGAATTTTAATCGGTTTATTTTTGTTTAATGATTATTTTGAGAATTTTAAATTAAGATTTTAGTTGAAAAATTTGTTATTTAAAGATATAGAATATTTTTACTGATTAAATTTGAGTTAAATAATTTATTTGAGTTATTTAATATATTATTGAGGTTTTAATCGGTTTAAATATTGAATGAGTTAAGGATATATTTTTGAAATAATTTTTGAAGGCTTGAAAAATTGTAAATTGAGAATTTTGTGAAATTAGATAAAGTTACAGTTTGTTTATAATTTAAAGAAGTTGTTTGGTTTGGAAAAAAAAATTTTTAAATGAGATTATAATAAATAATTGAGAATTTTAATATAAAATATTTAGATTTTGGGTAATAAAAATATATTTACTTAAGTTGTTAACTTTAAATAGCCTTATATGTAAATTATATTTTTCAACATAATATTATATCTATTATAAATGGCTAGATCTGGGAGAGTTAATATATTTATGTAATTTTGGTTTAAAGGGTAGTCTTAAAATTTTAGAGTAGTTTTGGAGTAGTTCTGAGTTTATATTAATAAATATTTATGTGTAATTTTAGAAGACCCTTGAGAATTTTGGAGTAAACTTTGTGTAATTATTTGTAAGTTAAAGAGTACCAGGTAACTCTGAAAATTCTTTCTTGTACATGTGAATTGTGTATGATTATATTGTGGATTTACTAATTTTTATATCATACTGAAAAGTAGTATTATGATTTCAAATAAATGTTTTGATATGTTATTTGATTTTGTTAAGATTTATTGCTATTAATTATGATCAATATTTAAATATATTGATGGCTAAGGAATTGTCATGAGTTGCTATTAAATGGTATATAAGTTTTATTGCTATCTTATCTTTAAAATATTTGAGGACGTATTTATGATGTAACATTATTGGCATCTGACATGTATTGTTGGGCTAAGGATAGGAAGAGATTGCATGGATATAAAATTACCACGTGATATGCCATCACTCGGTGCACAGTGGATGGCACTTGTCAGGGCCCTTTCTTCCATGTTTTCCTTTGGCCGGGAATTCATTGGAGCTGGGAGACATGTGACACCTCCCTATTCACAAAGGAGGGGAGCCATAGTCCGAGTTTGAGCTTTATATCTTTGGCCGGATATATCTCTTGTATCGGTGAGCTTGGAATAATTCAGTAAAATGGATTAGTTCCTATCGGACTATGTGTTAGCATATGACTCCAGTCAGCGGTATAAGGGTGGACGGTAATATAAGGGAGGCAGCATATTGCATTATTTTTGGATATATTAGAAAAATGAAATTGAATTGAATATACCAAATCCGTGATTTTTAATATATTTATATACACACATATAAACAGATTTTTGGTTTATCATATATGATTTGCTTGTATAGGTTAGAATTTCAGTAGTTACTGAGACGTTTGATCTCACCCCTTATATTAACAATTTTTAGGCAAAAGATCTAGTAGGAATCAAGGGAAGGCACTAATGGAGTGAGCCGTGAAGGCTTTTGTACTCCTCAAGCACATGCTATGTTATATTTTTATTTGCCATGACTATAAGACTTTAATAGTTTATTTTGTTGTTATGTTAGAAATATTTTGAAATTATGAGTTGTTTGAAGTATTAGAAATATGTATGGACTTTTAAATTAAATATTTTGTTGAGTATATTGATATAATTATGTGAGGTGTTATACATTCCTTCCTCCCTCATCTTCTTGAACTACTATCTAGGGGTGTTTAACTTGTCTTGTCTCGACTATTACATCTCGATCTTGGTCAATTTAGGATCGGACAGGATGGAACAAAATTTTTTTGAGACGAGTCAACTAAAAGGCAAGACAAGACAAAAACAGTGATCGGGATAAGACGAGACATGGGATGGGGTCATCTTGTCCCATCTCCCCTTGATTTTAAAAAAAATTATTTTTTAATAATTTTTATTAGATTATTGAATCCTTTTTGGGAAAATTCCAAAAAAAAAAAAGACAATTGAATTTTAAAATTCCAAATCAGGAATTACTACAAAAATGGATTGTTATTTACTTTTCGAGTATAGTTATTTTCTTTACGAGTATAGTATCCAATACTGATTGGGAATTTTCAAATCTAATGATCATTTTTTTTGGAGATTTTCCCATCCTTTTTTAAGAATAATTATTTTTTATAGTGATTTTCAGCTCTTAAGTTGCAATGTTATCTCAAAAAAATCTTCTTACTCAATAAAATAATTCATAAAGCTTTTATATAGTGTTTCTTTTATGGTATTTTTTGTACAGTATTATTTTTACACCTTTTTTTACATTATATAATTGGGCTTTCTATATAATATTTTTTTCAGTGTTTTTATCTTTGGAAACCCAACAAAAAATAAATATTACAACATAAGAAAATGACATTGGTTTGTAAAAGAAAGAAATTAAAATAGGACATCTTGTCCCGTGTCCTATCTTGATCTGACAAGATCAAGACAGCCTCGAAATAGAAATCTCGTGAGTAGGCCTATTACTGTTGCAACCCTCACTTCTATTATCATTCCCCCTCATTCATCCTTATTCATACACCCTGCTTTCCTCCTTGTCTTCATCTGAGAGCCCACTAGTGAATAGTTTCTTCTCGGGCATAGAGACCCACAAGTTCCATCTCCGACAGCGCCATCCCAACAGTCAACATAGACTGCATGAGACCTCGCTGATTTGATTTGGATTACAGCATCAAGCAGTCCATCATTCATCCACGAAGTTATCTATCTGAAATAAGGAGCTCAATGAGCAAGACAATGTAATCGAGCAGGTACGATTTATTTGGCATCAATGAGTGGCATCATTATTCTCTTCGATTGAGGTGTGCCCAGTTCATTGGTGAATGAAGGGTTGCCGGTAGAGGAGCGCCACTGGTGTATCGGAAGGTCGCCGATGGAGTGTGGGCAATGGTTAGGGTGGAGGAAGATGATAGAGAAGACAAGGGCAAACATTGTCTATTTTCATATTCCCGCTGTAATCCTTATTCATATGTCCTAGCAGTATAATCCTTTTTATATTATTTGATATAATCAGCATTACAAAATATAATCTTTTTTATATTTCATAAGCCCGACTAAATATGTGAATCAATCATTTGCATCAGGAGAATTACATGTAATTCCTTTTTGTGGAATCAAGCCAAACGGCCCATCAGAGTTTATGAACAGTGAGTCCAGTTTGTCAACACTATTGTGATCACTCGTTTTGACTCATAATTTCCAAACCTGTGATTTTTTTTTTATTTAGGTACTTTACAAAACTATCCAGTTAATCATTTCTACTATTAATATATCTGGAATTTACATTTCTATATCCCAAAAATATTTTTATTTCTTATTTTGCCACTCTGTTCAACTCAACGTATCGACAATTTCTTATATTTATCAACAGGTGAGTCGTTTTTTATGTAATTGTAACAGTTGGTGAATGGATAGATTTTTTAAGTAATGACTATTTTCTTTTGTCCAATGGCCAATAAACGATTTTCTACTATAAATAGGCTTCACTGGATGATTCCAACGACTTTTTAAATTAACTGATTTTCATCAAAGTTGAATCTTGCTATGTCAATATATATAAAATTTCAAAACTGCCTATGTACTTCAATATGTACTCCCTCCCCATGTTTTTTATAAGATCCTAAAATTTGAACTGGTTTAATCCTTTTAATAAGATCCTGTTTGAGGGTGTTTGAACATTAAATGCCTTTTTTTTAAATTCAATTTTGTTTCTAATTAATTTTCTTTTTTTTCGCTTAATTTTTTTCTCATACTACATTTTCTTCTATCATTTATAATATTTCTCTCTCTTATTTGCCGTTTATTAAATAAGGACATATATGCTTGAAAAAAATGTTCAATTTTTACATATTTATTACTTTTAACTGACTTTAACTCTTTTCTTAAACTATATAACTTAGTTAAAATTAAAGGATGTTATAAAAAGAATTGGAGAGAGTATATCATATTTTTACGCATTTTATGTGGACATCTTTTGATCTCTTAGTGATCAATTACTCTCTTTATACCTGAGCTCAGGATTGTCTGTAGTACACATTGTGTAAGGGAAACTCTCAGGAATTTTTTAGGACTGGATCAGTATAACCGTTGTGTGCCATTACTCTCTCTCTCTCTCTTGCTTGAATATCAAAAAAAAAAAAAATTCAATCATGTGTGAGGGAAAATCGTTGTGTTTAAATAAGAAAATCAATTATCAATTAATAAATAGTAAAGTAACAGTATCCGTGCTCATTTTATTTTTAATATAATTTCAAAAGCATGCAAAATTTTAAAAATAGAAAATATTAAAAAAAATCAAATCAACAATAAAAAGGCCCCACTTATTTTATATTGATTCTCTGTAACAAACAAAACATTAGGGAAAAAAATTTGCAAGGAGCACAATTAACATACCAACTTAATAAATGGTCAGTGAACGAAAAAGATTTCCTTGATTATTTGTTCATTTCTTTCCATTTTCGCCAATACAAAATGTTACCCTAATGAGAGATACATTTAATAATCTTGATCTATTTGTAGCCTTTTTATTTGCTCTAATTAAGTGCAATAAATCATTTCAACATGTATACTATATATATATAATTATATATGGCCTAATCAAAGTTTATGTGGACCACTTATTTCAGACTCTAACTACTCAGTTTTGATTGAGTCTGCCACTATAAGAATATTGCCAATTGACACACTCATTAACTGTATATACTTATATATGTGTGTGTGTGTGTACATATCATGACTCATTGAAATGCTGATGATATTTTGTCAAATTAAGAAACAAAATAAGTCCAAAACAGCATAGAATAAATTAGCTGTAAGAATGAGTCAAACTCATATAAATATATATATATATATATATAATATGTATGTATATATATTCTACTCCCCATTTGGCACGCTACAAAATGATTCCCAAATTAAGAAACAAAATAAGTTCTGCTTTTCACACTGTTTACTATGGAAACAAGAATTTGACCTCTATTGTGTTCAATCGTTAAAAAACATAAAATATTCTCAAGATTATTGTTCATATTATATCAAATAAAACAAGTTCAACTAGACATACTAATATTTTTTTAGTTTTTGTAATATATGCGCATTTTTTATTAAAATAGTTGTTTTTTTAAACATAATAATATTTCAATTTAGGAATAAAGCTTTTATAGAACTAACTGGGATTAAATTTTGTAAAAAAATTACTTAAATGCCCTTAATTTGAAATATGAAATATGAAAAAAATTAAATAACCATAATAGTTAGATAAACAACAACTTTAATTTATCAAATAAGAACAATTAAGATAGCAACAACTAATTTCACAAAATAAATTGTTAAATACCAATGACAATGACAATTTAATAAGTAATAATTGTAACTTATTATATGACAACAACAATTAAGACAATGATGATCACTAATTTCAAGAAAATTACATCACTTCACATATAAACTTAACTTAAAAATAACATTCAGGTGCAAATTTGTTATGTAAGTTTTCACTTAAGAACACTAAGTACCTGAAATTTTTTTGAGATGCAAATTTGCTGTGTAAGTTTAAAATTATGATATTTTTTTTAATGTTAACAATATCATTGGTCAATGTCACTAATTAGTTTTTTTACGGTAACGGGCAAAATTGCTACGCTTTAAAATTTTTGAGATGAATTTGCACACAAAAATCTTTTAGGCGCCCAACTGAGTGAAAATTTTTGAACGAATTTGTATCTTAACCTCTCAAAATACCTCTTACTTTATATAGGAATTAAGACATTTTAAATAACCATATGAGATTCTCATATTTTGTTAATTGATGTCTTTCTCTCAAACTTAAATTTAAGACCTTATTTAAAAAAAAAGTTCCAATTTTATAATAACTCAGCCCAGCTGTTGTTTGTTATTATATCACACTATCGCTTGTAAGGTGACTTCCATGATACCTCATAATGTTAGTCTTCTCTTTTTTGCCTTTCAGTCATTGTTGAAAATTTGAAAGTCTTCCAAACCCATCAGGCAAATTGGAAGTTCTGCTTGACTCTAGAAGCAAGCGAACAAGTCAAATGGGCCACACTCACAATTTCAAAGCGCGTGGAGACCGGTTTGGCTTTTCTTAAATTGCTTTGCGATCCTTTTCATATATTAACGTTGCTATTGCACCCTTCAAGAATTTGGAAATGAAATGACGATATTGAAATGTGGAGAAGTGGCTCCATTATCCCTCTGGCTCACTTACCTTATATTGCCTTATTAATTATTTTCTGATAAAAAATTATCATCGTCCTCCTATACTTAATCCTCAGCAATTTATTTATCCACAAAAAATATTTTAAATCAAAATTATCTATGTTTATACATATGTAACTGAAATTTTCCTTTTGTTAAAAAACACAAAAATATACAGTTTCAAACATTATTTTCCTATTCATCTGAGTTGCGTAATATTGTCAAAAATGTTTACTAAACTTAATCATAGTAATTAACTAATTATACATATGTCGAAGGACATGATCATTTTCATTTCATTAATTATTAAAATAATAAAAATCGGAGATTAGAGGGATATCCACTGAGAAAAAAAGAAAATCCAAGTCATATTCCGTTCTGTAGAAAACACAAATAATATTTTATTATGTCTTTTTTTTACCAGCATATTTTATTATTTCTAGTTCTTTGAGGGAAAAAATAAAATTAAATGACGTGTGTGTATATGAATATGTGTGTGTGTTAAGTGGTACTGCTTGTTTTAGGTTTGATGTCTCGTGAGAATTTCTACTCCATTGTTTAATTTTCTTAAAAAGATTAAGAATTTAATTTTATGATGAAGTAAATGCCCCAAAAATTTATAAAGCATAATCGAATTAAACATTTTTATAACTTGATCAAACTCCTTTTACATATATATATATATATATAAATATAACGATATGTATATATGCGTCTTAGGTCTAATTAGGAGTTATTTTTTATAGAATACAATTTATAATGAACCGAATTCAATAATTTTATATGATATAAAAAAAATGTAAGAAGTCAATTTCCGCACATCTTAATAAGACGAAAATAAATCGCATTATTCATGATATATAAGTAATGTGGCTTTCCATTGATTTTATATGTTATATTAACAATTAATATTTATAGTCTATAAATGAGGATATATAATAGATTTATTAGAAAAAATGAAAATAAAAAATGAAAAATTTAGGTCAGTCAAGTCAACCAAGGGAGCTCAAATTATATATAGCTGACCATGAATTTATCCCGGTTCATTTCGGCCGAGCATTTTAGAAAAGTTTAAACTAAAAAATAAATTACTATTAATTAATATCCAAATCCCATGATTAATCACTAATTCCTCTAATTCCTTTAACAAAGCATATAACCCAATTCCCCATTTGGTCCCTCTAGTTTCAAGCACTGTGCCTACTTTTTTGTTGCTCTCTCTCTCACACATCCCTTCTTCTTCCTCCCCCTCTCCTTCTCACAGAGCCAACAATCAGATTGATCGATGCTTCATCCTCCTAATCTCTTTCCTCTCTCATGGACCTTCGTATTCTTCTCATTTGGGATCCTAAGCGGCGTCGTTTCGGATCCACAGACCCATCTTCTGAACAACGAGTGTAATCCGTACTTCATTTCCAACGTATTTCTGGACTCCAATGTCTCCGTCTTCAACCAAAACCTAAACGGAACTCTGCGAGACATCAGAGAGCAGATCAGTGTCCAGAACAAGCACTTCGCCACGGCAAAGCAAAGCAAGGGAGGAAACCCTGTTGCTACGCTTTTTCAATGCAGAAACTATCTCTCCGTCGCCGACTGTGTCGCTTGCTTCAATGCGGCTACCGATCAAATCCGACGATGCCCCCCCGGGACCTCCGGTGCCCATGTCGTCTACGACGGCTGCTTCCTCAGGTATAACTTTTCAGCCACGTTCAAGTTTCACCTTTTTTAGCTCTTTTAGTTTAATTTTTAATTTAATTCTAAATATAAGACTTTAATCTATTTATTATATTTTTTTTACAATATAGTTATTGTAGTAGTTACGTATGTTTGATTTTTAATTTAGTTCTAAATATAAGACTTCAATCTATTTTATCTATTATATTTATTCTTTTTTTACAAGATAGTTATTGTAGTAGTTACGTATGTTTGATTTTTAATTTAGTTCTAAATATAAGACTTCAATCTATTTTATCTATTATATTTATTCTTTTTTTACAAGATAGTTATTGTAGTAGTTGCACATGTTAAATATTCAACCAACTGGTAATTTTAACTAATATATGATTAGCAACAAGTATTTTAGAAAAGACAATACCTAATTATTACAAATAACTAACTTAACAAACTTCCTTAATCCACTCAAATTAGTCAATTTGCTCTTATACCTAGGGCATATTAGGGGTGGAACGTAAAGAACATGGTAACATATTGGTTACGCACAACTTCAATGGCTGGGCTTAGGGATGAATCAATTTACAATTGACAATTATGATAAATTCAAAAGACCGAAGACAGAACATCAATCCTTATCTTATCAAATGAAGTTGACTGCATGGATCATATACCACATATTGTGCCATCTTAAAACGATTTTTTTTTCTTTTTTTAATATATTCTAATTTTTTTCCGTATATGTTTCTTTCTATTGACTACATGCTTATCTCAATAACTACCCCACTTTATGTTCAATAGACAATATATTTTTAGTAAATATAATATTTTATACGCACACGCGCATACACATATATATAAATATATATAACATTTTGAATGTATTCATTTTTTCCAAAAAAGTGGCTTGTCGTTGGTTAATTATATATAGCCCATGACCCCTATAAAAAGAATGTTTCTATGATTTACTCAAACTTAATTTAATATTTTTTTGGTCAAACCAAAGTTTAAGTCTTATTTCTTATCGCTTTCCAAATTTTCGAGTATTTTTCTTTGAAGAATCATAAAAAAAATTGAAAACTACACTATTTTTCCTCATAAGATATCAAAATGTCACTCATTTTTTTAGAATCTAATAGTAAAGGGAAACAAGAAAGAAAAATTGGAAGTAGAAAAAATTAAGAAGCAGTAATGGAGGGAGCTGAGAGGGAGCAGCGCATCCTAAATCCATATAAATTATGCACTAAGCAATAAGTGAGAAGTATTTTTCCATTTCTGTTTTACTCTTATCGAATTTGTATAAAACATAAATCAATCAATTATCAACTAATCTTCCAATTGATAGTGAAAAAGGTGAAGAATTCGTCTTTTTATTAGCTTGATTCGTACATAACAAAATCCAAATACATATACTGAACTTGGAAAAATGATTGAGGATACTTGTTGTGTGTTTTAAGGTTCGATATTAATAGTAATGTCTTTCAAGAAACAACGCAAACTTTCAACATCACGTCATGTGGGAATCAGACTACTGAAGAGAGAAGCCATTACATTTACCTCAGACGCACAAGA